>NW_007017746.1:197194-203925 GCF_000164805.1 Carlito syrichta
TGTCCTCATTCTGGTTTTACACCTTTTTAAGGTTTGTGTTGATTCCCCATATGTTTTGTTAATTGCTAATGCTCATTCTATTTACTCAGTAATATATAATTTTGTTCATGTTGAAATTAATTGTGAAAATTGTACTTTGTCTAATTGTATTATTGATAACCCATATCAAGTATTTCTGTTAAGGCATCCTTCTTAACGTTTTTGTGCCTGTTCAGCTACAGGGACCGTGGTATTCTTCTCCAGGTACTTATATTTTAGAACAAGCCACAGCAATGTTAAATAGGCCTTGTAGGTTTGTTGCAGCTTTAGTCTTGGAAATTTCTGCTTTAATAGCTATCATAGGATCTGTAGCAGCATCTGCCACTGCTTTGGCTCAAGAAGTTCACACAGCTAATCATGTGAATGATTTGTCCCAAAATGTTAGCTTAGCTTTATTTACTCAAGAACAGATAGATAAAGGTATTATTGATAGGTTGAATGCTTTAGAATCAGCATTAGTATATATAGGAAATCAAATACAACATATTAAGGTTCAGATGTCTGTAGCTTGTCACGCTCAATTTAAATGGATTTGTGTTACACCTTTGCCATATGATGGTCAGAATGTTAGTTGGACTGATGTTCAGAAACATCTTATGGGAGTTTGGCAGTCTTCTAATTCTTCTTTAAACATTCAACAGTTGCATAGTCAGATTACTGCTGTTTCTCAAGCACATCTTTCCTCACTTTCAGTTTCTCAACTAGCATCTAGATTTACTTCTTCCCTTTCTCAGTTTGTGGCTTCCATTCCTGTCTGGAATCTGATCTATAATTTCATTACTATTGGTATAATTGTTCTTTTTCTGCTGTTTATCTTTCCAATCGTCATCCAACGTTTAAGAAAAGCAGTTCAACGTAACTCTGATAATATTTATTTGGCAGTTCTTACTAATAAAACAAAAAAATAATGTCATCTATCAGCTGGTCACTTATGTCATAAAGGCTAATATTTTGTGTCATCAGCTCACCATTCTTCATTCTCCCTATGTCCCCTTAAGTCTTTACGCTCTTGGTATTCAGTGACGGGTAAGATTCCAGCCACCTAGTATGAACCTAAGACAGGCATTCCCCGCAGGGAAGGGGAACGGGCCAATGACGGGTAACAACTATGGTGAGGCGAGAACAACCTAAGACAGAAGCCAAGATGTTTTACGTTTGTTTTAATAAAAAAGGGGGAAATGTTGGGAGCCAACATCTATAGCTACATGGCTGAGGCCTGTAAAGGCCCATCTGGAAGATCGCCTCTGACATAGGATATCAGTTATACCTATGATATTGGCGTGTGATTGGTGACCAGTGTGCATACATGGCAGTAAAACTTATAAGTGAATCTCAGTACACTTGATGGAAGGTGCATGGCGGAATTGTTTCTGTCTTTCTAAGTTTAGCTTCTTTCTAGATATTTTTTTACTTCTATTTCCTGGTAGACTGGGTAGTCCTTGTTCCCGAAAGCTGTTTCCCCTAGGGCTAAGATTAGAAACTAAATTACCATGATAGTTCTGTCCCCTGCCCCTAGCCAGGTAGAACGTTTTCTTTTGTTTCGTTAATTACCGAAACTCTGTCTGCTTCAGCCCATGGCCGCCATCTTGGAAGCCCTGCATTTCCTTGTTCAAGAGTGTGACAGCTACTATTTGATTTTTAGAGTAGACTTGTTGGGATAAAATATATACATATACACTCATAGCTGCGTAAATCTATGCTTGCTGTTTTGATTCCTTTTGCTACATTATTCAAGTGTAATAGTTACTATATGATTTATAAAAGAATTAACGATAAGGTATTAGCTTAATAGGATATAGCATAGTATTAAAGTCCATAACTAGATCATATGAAAATTAAAGTTTAGACATATGAAACATGAATTATAGTAAAGTTTTGTAGTTTAAGAATAAGTTTTAACTGAGTTATAAGGCGTTATGTTAAATTGTAATAGGTTAATAGTATAGTGTTAAGTTGATAATATTAATTGTTAAAAATATTGGGAATCAGTGAACTTGGATTGAACCTAGAGTTAACTCAGGAAAGTTTTTTGTATTAATCAGGGTATAGAGCAAAGAGTATAATATGAATGATTCGTTGAACATTATGGAAAACACTTTGAACGATTTGTATTGAAATTGTGCACCTGTGACCTTGATGTAAGCACGGCAGGCATCATGGAATTTGAATTGTTTGCTTGGAAATTGCAGATCTCGTGGTGGTCTTGTGATGCATAGTTTGTAAAGCACGAAACTTGTACGCCCCCAGTGAGTGATTATCACATTGCTGGAGGGTATAGAAAATGGTATATAAGTTGGAAAAGGTTTGAATAAAATCGGCTTCAGTCTTGGCCAGACTGTTCCCAGAAGAGCTGCCTCCGAGTAGTTTTCTTCTCTCCGTTCTGATTCACCGGTGCGGTCCTAACCCTTCCCTGGTCAGTGCAGGTCACCGACACAAATGGAACACAAAAGAAAGGAGGAGTCACAGTCCTAATTTCAGACAAGATACCATTTAAGGTATCAAAAATTAAAAAAAGATACAGAGGGTCACTACATAATGATAAAGGTTCACTCCATCAACAAGAAATATCTATCCTAAACATATATGCACCTCACTTAGGTGCACAACTTTTATAAAGCAACTCTGAGGAAAGCTAAAGAAGGATATTAAGTCTAACACCATCATAACTGGGGACTTTAATACTCACTCACAACCCTAGACAGATCTTCAGAACAAAAAATCAGCAGTGAGATCCGGAACCTCAATGTGACTCTGGACCAAATGGACTTAATTGATACCTACAGAACACTCCATTCAAAGACAAGAGAATACACATTCTACTCACCGCATGGAACGTATTCCAAGATCGACCACATAATTGGCCATGAATCAAGCATAAGCAAATTTAAAAGGACTGAAATTCTACCATGCACCTTCTGGGATCCCAGTGGAATAAAAATAAACATTAACCAACAAGGTCCAACAAGGTCCCCCCAAAACCAACAAGGTTCCCCCAAAACTCACAAAGACATGGTCACTAAACAGCATGATGCTAAATAACTCCTGGGTCAATGATGAAATCAAAACAGAGATCAAAAGATACCTGGAAACAAATGAAAATGAAGAAACATCTTACAAAAATCTCTGGGACGCCTCAAAAGCTGTAGTAAGAGGGGAATTTATATCCCTACAACCACGCATGAAGAAAATGGAAGAAGCACAAATGAACAGCCTAACAAGCCACCTAAGGAAACTGGAAAAGCAAGACCACAAAAACCCTAATTTCAGCAGAAGAATTCAAATCACCAACATAAAAGCCCAAATCCAGGACATAGAAGACAAAAAGACAATACAAAAATTCAGTGAAACAAAAAGATGGCTCTTCAAAAGGATAAACAAGATAGATGGTCCCCTAATTAGACTGACCAAAAAAAAAGAAAGAAAAAATCCAAATAAGCACAATCAGAAACACAAAAGATGAAGTCACATCTGACCCTGAAGAAATAAAAAAGATCATCAGAGAACACTATGTACACTTATACGGAAACAAACTCGAATACCTCAAGTAAATGGAGAATTTCTGTCATCACACAACCTACCTAGGTTAAAACAAGAAGAAATTGAGACCCTAAATAGACCAATAACAATCAAGGAAATTGACTATGTAATAAGAAACTACGTACAAAAAAAAGCCCTGGACCAGATGGCTTTCCAGCAGAATTCTTCAAGACATTTAAGGAGGACTGATTCCAATACTACTGAAGCTATTTCAGGTGATTGAGAAAGATGGAACCCTCCCCAAATCATTTTATGAAGCTAACATCACATTGATATCCAAGTCAGGTAAAGATCCAACAAAAAATAGAATTACAGGCCAATATCTTTGATGAACATAGATACTAAAATTCTCAACAAAATCCTAGCAAACTGGATCCAACAACACATCTCAAAAATCATCCATTATGATAAAGTAGGCTTCATCTTAGTGATGCAAGCCTGGTTCAACATTTATAAAACTATAAATGTAAGTAAATACATCAACAGATGTCAAAACAAAAACCACATGATTATGTCATTAGATGCAGAAAAAGCTTTTGATAACATCCAGCACCCCTTCCTGATAAAAAACCCTCAAACATCTAGGCATACGGGGAACATGCCTCAAAGTAGTAAAAGCCATCTCTGAGAAATCCACAGCCAGCATACACCTAAAGGGACAAAAATTGGAACAATTTCCCCTGAAAACTGGAACTAGACAAGGATGCCCACTCTCACCCCTCCTGTTCAATATAGTATTGCAAGTCCTGTCTAGAGTAATCAGAGAAGAGAAGACAGTCAGGAGTTTCCAAATAGGAAAAGAGGAAGTCAGTTGTCTCTCTCTGCAGATAACATGATCATGTACCTTGAAAACCCAAGAGAATCTGTCAAAAACCTCCTTACACTGATAAAGGCCTTCGGCAAAGTCTCAGGATATAAAATAAATGTGCAAAAGACAATCACATTTCTTTACACCTATAATAAACACACAAAAACCCAAATAAGAAACACAATTCCATTCAAAATAGCCACACACAAAAATGAAATACCTTGACATCTTCCTAACCAGAGATGTGAAAGACCTTTACAATGAAAACTACAAAACTCTGCTCAAAGAAATCAAAGATGACACAAACAAGTGAAAAAATAACCCATGCTCGTGGATTGGAAGAATCAACATTGTGAAGATGTCCAGCTTACCTAAGGCAATCTACATATTTAATGCAATACCCATCAAATTATCAGCAACATTCTTCTCAGACCTAGAAAAAACAACACAGGAATTCATATGGAAACACAAACGACCAAGAATAGCCAGAACAATCTTCCGCAAAAAAAAAAAACAAAGCAGGAGGTATCACATTACCAGACTTCAAACTTTACTATAAAGTTACAGTCATCAAAACAGCTTGGTATTGGTGTAGGAACAGGCATATAGATCAATGGAATATAATTGAGATCCCAGAAGCAAAACCTCAATTTCTCAACCAACTCATCTTCGACATAGCCTCCACCACCTTTCACTGGGGAGAGGAGACCCTATTCTGTAAATGGTGCTGGGAAAACTGGCTGACCACATGCAGAAGATTGAAACAGGACCCCTATCTATCCCCATACACAAAAATTAATTCCAAATGGATCTGAGACCTAAATGTAAATCCTCAAACCATAAGAACCTTAGAAAATGAAGGACATGCCCTCATGGAAATTGGAACTGGCATCCAGTTCCTGAACAAAGCTCGCAACCCACAGGCCATAAGGGATAAGATAGACAAGTGGGACCTCATTAAACTGACAAGCTTCTACAAAGCCAAAGAAACCATCAAGAGAGCAGGGAGACAGCCTACAGATTGGGAAAAAGTATTTGTCAATTCCAGGTCTGACAAAGGCTTAACATCTTGAATCTACAAGGAACACAAACATGCTGAAAAGAAAAAAACAAACAACCCCATTATAAAATGGGCGAAAGATATGAACAGACGCTTCACAAAGGAAGACATCTAAGCAGCCAACAGACACATGAAGAAATGCTCAACCTCACTAATCATCAGGGAGATGCAAATCAAAACCACACTGAGATACCACCTAACTCCAGTCAGAATGGCAATTATCAATAACTCAGAAAATAACAGTTGGTGGAGAGGACGTGTCAAAACTGGACACTCCTACACTGTTGATGGGAGTGTAAACTAGTGCAACCTCTGTGGAAAGCAATGTGGCTATTCCTAAAAGCTCCAAACATCAACCTCCCATATGACCCCGCAATCCCCTTACTGGAAATATACCCTGAAGAACTCAAATCACTCTATAAAAAAGATATCTGCACATGAATGTTTATCACAGCATTGCTCACAATAGCAAGAACCTGAAACCAACCATGCTGTCCTTCGAAAGAGGACTTGATTAAAAACAATGTGGTACATATACATGATGGAATACTATGCAGCCATAATAAAGAACAAAATCATGAATTTCACAGAAGTCTGGATGGCGCTAGAGTCTATAATACTGAGTGACCTGTCATAGAAACATAGATCTGAATATCACATATTCTCACTCATATAGTGGACCTTGATCATCCAACACACTACCATAAGAAAATGACTGACAGTTTTTGGAAACTATGGTGTGGGGGATGGGACTAATGGTATTAAACATCTGTCTGGGGACGGGGAGACATCTGTTATCAGCAAGGAGGTCTGAGTGAAGCATATTTGTATACCTAACCCTTAACTGTACCCCACAAAATCAAAACAAATAATATTGAGTAGTCAAATGAAACCGTAAATAGAAAGGCCCAAACAGATCACTTCTGTGTGAAAATTTCACACTTGATGGAGGTGATTCCTGAAGGTCAGTGATCAAATGGTATGGGAATTATTATTTATCCATGTGGGGAAAAGAATAAAACTAGATTTTTACTTCACACCATAGTCCAAAATCAGTTCCAGGTATATTATATTATCAGTTCTTGGTATATTACAGACTAAATGTAAAAAGTAAAACATTGAATATCTAGTAGAACATACATAAGAACATATAAGGGCATGGAGGAATCCTTAAAACAAAATACTATGAGCTCAAAGAGTGAAGAAAAGTAAATACATTAATCTAAGTTTTAATTCAATATGTCTACTCATCAAAAGATACTGCATAAAAATAAAAAGACAAGGTTC
>NW_007017746.1:203945-204727 GCF_000164805.1 Carlito syrichta
TTTCAATGACCACTTACAAACCCTTTAACCTCACAAACAGTGGCAAGAGATACCCTAGGGAGTCAGTAGAAAAAGAATCAGTTCTGGGCAAATTCTATCTGAAAGATTTTCTATTCTCATACAAGTTTCTTCTCATGGTACTTATTCAATTTCCCTTTATCAAATACTATCATAGTAGGTAACAAAATAAAAGGGACAAAATATCCCTGAAGATGGAGTTTAGTCAGACTTTCAAAAAGTCTGGCTATTTATCTATTTCTGACATCTACATGTAGGTCACATCAATATGACCACAATGCTCATGAGAAATAAGGTATGTGAGAACTTGAAACATAAATCAAAGAAGTAAAAACAATTTTACCAATATTTTCAACCCCAAGATACTCCAATCAACTGTGCAAAAACCATTTCAAATGAGAGACTAATACAGTTTTTTTCTTGAAGATTAATCCTGTCATCCATGGAGATGCCATTCTTAACTGGGGTTTTCACAATTTTCTCTTCTGCTTTGTTGTCAAGAAAGAGATTGCAAATGTTTATGAGGAAAGCCATTTTGTATATAGCACAAAGGTAGAATTATCATTTGCATAATGACTTAGTTCTTTTTAAAAATGTAAAGCCTGCATTTTATAATATTAAAACAAAAAGGGAGTATAAAGGAATTGCCTATAGTGCAGATATCAGTGTCCAATTAAAGAATTAAAGTAAGAAATAATCTCAGAATAAGTATATTTTAAGTCTACTAAAATTAACTTTGTAACATCAATTTCAAGCAATATTAC
>NW_007017746.1:204747-211141 GCF_000164805.1 Carlito syrichta
AAAAAGGAATAATAGTTAGACTAATAGCTGTTATTTTCAAGAGCCACAATGTCATCAAGCAATGGAATGATTCCTCTAATGTGCTTGAAGAAAATGCAATTGGCCTTCTGTATTTGCAGGTTCCACACTGGTGGATTCAAGCAACCCTGGATGGAAAATGTAGTTAGGCCTACAATGGTTGTGTCTGTACTGAAAACGTACAGACCTTTTTTTTTCTTGTAATTATTTCCTAAGCAATAAATTATAACAATAATTTATATAGCATTTACATTATATTAGGTGCTATAAGTAATGTAGAGATGATTTGAAGTATAAGCGAGGATGTGCATAGGTTATATGCAAATACTAACCATTTTACACAAGGCCTTCAGCATCTTAAGATTTTGGTATCCTAGGGGCAGTTATTGAAACCAGTCATCCATGGATACCAAGGGACAATTGTAACTTTCCATCTAGAATTCTATGCCCAATAAATCATCTTTTTAGAATAAAGGGAAAAGCCAAGACTTTTCTCAGATTTACCAGAAATAAATCAAAGCAAAAACAGATTTTTGTTTTGCACTACAAATCTCACTAAGAAAAATTCTAAAGTATTTCTCTTAGACTGAATAAAAATGATGGAAGTTATGAGATACAGCAATAGTCAAAAGAGATACCATTAAATAAGTGAGTATATTTAAATAAGTGATTTTAAACCAAGAACAATGTTCCCCCCTCGGGACATTTGAGGATCTGGAGACATTTCTGTCTGTGACAACTGAGAAAGGAGTATGATGCTGGTATCTGGTGTGGAGACCAGGCCTGCTACTGAACATCCAACGTGTAAAGGACAGCTCCCACAAAGCATTATCTGGCCCAAAATGTCGGTAGTGCTGAGATTAAGAAATGCTGTTCTAAATTGACACTGTACAGCAGTAATAATTTGTCTTATGGGGTAGAATTAAAATACACTTAAAAATAGAGTATAGGGAGGGAGGATGGTAATTAAAGTATTGTAAGGTCTTTGCATAATTTTGGAAGAGGAAAAAGACACAGATTAATTGTGGACTTTGATAAGGTAAGTGACCATATTAACATATTAAATGGGATTACTAAATGAAGACACGTTAGAAGCTATTTTCTCTAATCTAGTGTAGAAACGTATGGAATGAGTATAAAGGGGAAAAACAATAAGAAGGAAGCAAGAAAAAGGAAAGAAAACAGTATGAAAAAATTAAGAATTATCACAGAAATAAACACAAATATATTAGTGATAGAAATAACTATAAGTAGACTAAAACTCTTCGGTTTAAAGAAAAAAAAACTAAAAAGAAAATAGAGAAAAAAACCTGTCAGTCTGAAATAAGAATTTCAAGTATATTCTGTTTTCAAAAGCTATTTATAAAACATTAGGACACAGAATTACAGAACTGTTAAAAGTTAAAGGATAGAGGACTATATACAAGGAAAACACTATGTTTCCAAAAAAAAAAGTTCATGTGGCTATATGAATATTAGATACAATAGACAAAACAAAAAGCATTAATGAAGATTAAAACAAAAGTTTACTGCATAATAATCAAAAGTTTAGCAAAACATGAAATTAAAATTTATTGTATCTAGTAATGTAGCCCTAAAATATACCAAAAATCTACAAGAAAATTTAACAAATCTGTCATTATATTAGACAGTTTTTTAATATATCCCTCTCAGTAATGATACATGAAGCAGAAGTTAAATCAGTAATGCTATCAGAAGATTTGAAACAAACCTTTGAAAAATAACATACCCAAATGTTTGAGAATAAATTGATTTTCATGCATATTTGAGACATTTAAAAAATAACTGATTACATGCTATCTTAAACCGCCACAAAACATTAAAGAATTGCTATTATGAAATTATTTCCACTTCTCACAATAAACAAAATGTAAGAAACAATTACAAAAATATAGCTAATAAAACACCATACAGCTGGAAATTTTAAAACATTTCTAAATAATTCATGAATGAAAGTATAAAACACAATGAAAATTAGAAAACTGAATGCTAAAAATTGTGGAATGGAGACGGATTAATGTCTAGGAAAAATGTATTGTCTTAAGTGACATATAAAAATAAAATGAATTTTTAAAAACCCTAAAAATTAAGGAGAAAAAAAAACCAAAGAAAGCAAAAGATACAAAGACAAAAGCAGAAATTAATGATACAGAAAGCAAAAATATCAAGAATCAAAAATGCCAAAAGTTGATCTTTAAAAAAAATACTCATGAAACTGACAAAATTCTGTCAAGATTTGTCAGGAAAAAAGAAGTAAATCCTAAGGAAACAATGTTAAGAATGAAAATAGGTACATAACTATAGATACTTCAGAGAAATGACAAAGGAAATACACAATTTTATGCCAACAAACGTTGAAAATTTCTATGAAATAGATACGATACTGAAGAAATACAAGCCACCAAAATCAACTCATGAAGAGATAGAAAAATTGGATAATACCATAAAAATGAATAATAAAAGTAAACATCTTTCCAAAATGAAAACATCAGGGATCAATAACTTTACAGGAAAGTTCCTTCTAACATTCGAAGAAAGACTATTATGAGCATACACAAATTATTTCAAGAATGTCAAAAAAAGAAAACTCTCCCCAATTCATAGTGTGAGGCTAATATACCTGAAACAACAAAATAGATAAGAATAGTACAAAAAAAGAAATATTGCAAGCTAACCTTTGTCATATATAATAACATAAAACCTCTAAGCAAAACATTAGCATTGTAATATGGCAACATATTAGAAATATAATACCCTATAACTAAGCAGGGTTTATCCCAGACAAGCAAAATTGGTTTAATTTTAGAAAATATGCTAATATAATTTACCTCATTAATAGCTTAAAAGAGGGAAAAATAGCCAGGTGCTGTGGCTAATGTCTGTAATCCCAGCACTTTGGGAGGCTGAAGTAGAAGAATTACTTGAACCAGGAGTTTGAAACCAACCCGGGTAATACAGGAAGACCTTATCACTACTAAAAATAGAAGTAAATAAAAAATAAATAAAAGTGGAAAAAAATGATCAACTCAATAGGTGCATAAACTTTATTTGATAAAATTTAACACACATTTTCATGAGTCAAAAAATAAAATAAGGTGCCGTTAAGTTAATAAAGGGCAGCTACAAAAAATATGGACAATAAATTATGTATTTTGTGGTGAAATATTAAATGCTTCAAAACCAATACAACCAAACTCATTCTCACCTCATCAGTTCAAAGATACACTGAAAAACCTGTACACTGAAAAACCTGGAGACAGCTGGGTTATGTGGCTTAGCCTGTAATCTCATGTTTTGGGAGGCCGAGGTGAGTGGATTGAGCCCACAGGTTTGAGACCCACCTTGGCGAGACCTCATCTCTACAATATATCAAAAAATTAGAGCCGGGCTCAGTGGCTCAGCCTGTAATCCCACACCTTTGGGAGGCTGAGGTGAGTGGATTGCCTGAGCCCACGGGTTCAAGACCCACCTGGGCAGCAAGACCTCATCTCTACAATAAATCAAAAAATCAGCAGGGTGTGGTAGCGTGTGCCTGTAATTCTGGCTACTCGGAAGGCTGAGGTGGAAGGATTGCCGGAGCCCAGCAGGTTGAGGCTGCGGTGGCCGGGAGCGGCCACTGCACTCCAGTCTGGGGGACAGAGTGAGACTCCAACTCAAAAAAAAAAAAATTAGCCAGGTGCGGTAGCGCACACCTGTAGTTCCAGCTACTTAGAAGGCTGACGCAGAAGGATCGCTGGAGCACAGCAGGTTGAGGCTGCAGTGGCCGGGAGTGGCCACTGCATTCTTGTATGGGTGATAGAGTGAGACTCCAACTCAAAAAAACAAAGCAAAACAAAACCTGGAGACTTCAATATGACAAGAAAAAGAAATAAAGGAATAAGGCCTAGAAAGGAAAAGAAGATTAGCATTATTGATGAATGACATGATTGTTTACTTAAAAAATTCAGAAGAATTTCCATATAAATTATAAGAATCAATCTAAAAGTTCAGCAAGTTTTCTGGGTATAACATCAAAAGTAATCACATTTCTATATAACAACAAAAAACTGTAAGAAAAACTGTAAGAAAAAATATCATATATATAATTTTTCATAGTGTTTACTACAGCAACAGAAATGATAAAGCACCTAGAAGAATGATATCAAAATATATGTAAGACTTGTATTAATTATAAAATGTTACTGAAATACATTGAGAGCTATATTAATTAAAAGAGATACCACATTCATGAATAGAAAGACAATAATAAAATATATGCCATTTTCCCCTAAGTGACCTAGATATTTTAAACAATTTCAATAAAATCCCATAGGATTTTGGGGGGCAATTAATCAAGATAATTTTAAAAATATAGAGAAGTGCAAAGAAGCAAGAATACTCTTGAAAAAATACATGCTGGGAAGACTTTATCTACTAGATAGCAAGACTCATTATTTACCTATAATAAAGATAATATAGTGCTAACAGAGAGACAAAAAAAAAAAGGAATAAACTAGAGAATTCAGAAACAGAAACATAATTGTATATAAAAACTATTTTATGAAAGAGCAGTCAGGGCAAATCAGTAAGGACAGGATGGGTTATTTAAGATATGGTACTGGGAAAATTAGCTATTTATATGGAAAAAATTTAGTGACTTTATATCTTTATCTCACACTATTTACAAAAGTTAATTGCTGGTACCATACAAATAAACTTATAAAAATTTTAGAATGCATTGTAAAAGAATAAATGTATGCCTCTGATTAAAGAAGAATTACTTAAACAGTATACAAAAAGTGTATAAGAAAAATAAATGATAAATGAAATTACGTTAAAACAAAGACCTTTATTCTTCAAAAGATGTCATTATAAAGGTGAAATTGCTAGCCACAAACTGGAACAACTTATTGGCCACACATATAATAGACTAAGGATGGTAATCAAGATAGAAAACATACAGAGGTCCCATTTCTACAAAAAAATTAAAAACCAAAAAATTAGTCTGGCATGGTGGTGTGGGCCTGTAGTCCCAGCTATTTGGAAGGCTGAGATGGGAATATCCCTTGTGCCTAGGAGGTTGAGGTTACAGTGAGCTATGAACATGCCACTGCACTCCAACCTGGGGGACAAAACAAAACCCTGTCTATAAATAAATTGATACATAAATGTGTATAATTAAATCAAGATATTTTTTAAACTCCTAAAAATCCATTTTTGAAAAAAACCAATAATCCAGTAGTAAGATAGGCAAGGAACTTAGGTGTTTTGCAAAAGAGGAAACAATAATGACCAATAAACACATACAAGTATGCGCAAATTCATTCATCACTAGATGTGCTGGATTATGTTGTACTGACTTCATTATGCTGGGAGCTACCTTTCCCAGAGTTCCTGTCCTCGAATTGTAACAGGTTAGAGTTGGCCAAAAGAATTTTCACAAGATTTAAAAGGTGGATGTGAATAAAGAGTGTACCTCTCTGAAGTTATAGTGACAGGTGGAAAGATGCCCCACAAGGTCCAGCTTATCCAAGAGCAGTGTTCAACACTTCTTCACCACTGGCTCTGCCACCAAGTAGCACCCCAAGCCCCCATCCAGAGGTATGGCTGCAGTTCCACCAAGGTTGTTCTCACACTTCACACAGGCTTCCCACACGCTTCTTCAAACTCTCTCTCTATTGTTCCACTTCCTCCACAGGGTGTGCTGACTTTCCAGTTATCCTGTAAGCTTCGATATGTCTTCTGTGCCAGCGTGTAAGGAGGCTGGCTAGTGACTCCATTTGGTTGGCTCATCCCCCTGCGAGGACTGCATCTTTCTGGGTCCTCCCACATTTGTGTGAAGTCTAATTCTGTGAGGACTCTTTTATTCCATGACTGTTATAATGGCTGTGTTTTCCTAGCTGAACTCTGATTGATACACCAAACAAAAACCATGATTTCCACATGACTTCCTTCACCTTTGTTCAAACAACCACCATCTTGGAGAGGTTTTCCTGGTCACTCTAGTGAACGTCAGCCCTACCCCAGCACATATTAATTTTCTCTTTAACACTTATCACTCACCAAAGTACAAGATAACTTTCATTACTATTTTATTTTATGGGTGTATTCCCCAATGAAATGTAAGTCCCATGAAGGGAAGTGTTTAGGAATTTATGTTGTTTATTTGTCTGTCTTTTTCATTTTATTCATGACTCTATCCCTAGTACATATTAGGCACTTAATGAAGATATGTTAGATTAAAGAAAAAAAGAGATTATATTTCATATTCAGGGAGAGGGCAACAAGATGGTGACGGCATAGGTGAACTGGTGAGATTCTCTGAATGGACCAAGACTACATACTGCTGAATAGACAGACTGTAAAGCAGAGGGAA
>NW_007017746.1:211233-211978 GCF_000164805.1 Carlito syrichta
AAAGAAAGAGTATGGGTCTCTCTCCAGACGCCTGGGAGAGCAGACACTGAGAAAACTGACTTTGGAATGCAAACAATGAAAAGCCCCCAGAATGAAGGGTCTCAGACTGCAAATGTAGACATCAAGACAATAATGGCGAGATTAAAAAGAATTGAGGAGACACAAGAAGAAACTAGGAAGGAGCTGATATCTGAGATAACAGTAATAAAGAATACTGTGAGTGAAATAAATAAAAAACTGATAAGCATGGAAAGCAGAATTACCCAAACAGAAGAAAAAATCTCAGAGCTTGAGGACCAAAATATAGAAATAACCCAAACTCTTAAAAACACAGAAAATAAGCTCAAACAGACAGAACAAAACTTTCAAGAGATGAGTGACTACCTCAAGAGGCCTAACCTAAGAGTAATCGGACTCCCTGAGGCAGAAAGAGAAACAGAGACCACACTGGAACAAATTTTCCAAGAGATCATTCAAGAAAATTTCCTTATCTAATCAGTGATGCAAAAATTCAAACACAAGAGATTAAGAGAACCCCTGCAAGACATCAAATGAGAAAATCAACTCCTAAACACATAATAAAGTAGGAACAAAAGAAAAAAATCCTAAAGGCAGCAATAGAAAAAGGTCAGATCACCTACCATGGAAGACCAATCAGAATAGCAGCAGATTTATCTACAGAAACCCTGCAGACAAGGAGAGCTTGGAGCCCTATCTTCAAAGTCCTAAAAGATAAACAATTTCA
>NW_007017746.1:212093-213732 GCF_000164805.1 Carlito syrichta
AACGCACCACTGAAAAAGACATTGAATGACAAAATGATAAAATATCACCAGGCAACAATATACTGCCTTCAAGAGACCCATCTCACTAGAAAGGACATACACAGACTCAAAGTAAGAGGATGGGAAACAAATTTTCAGGCGAATGGAACACAAAGGAAAGGAGGAAACGCGATCTTAATTTCAGACAAAATACCATTTAAGCTCTCAAAAATTAAAAAAGATACAGAAGGCCACTACATAATGATAAAAAGTTCACTCCATCAACAAGACATATCTATCCTAAACATATATGCACCCAACATAGGTGCGCCACATTCATAAAACAACTTCTAGGAAAACTAAAGAAAGACATTGACTCTAACACCATCATAACTGGGGGCTTTAATACACCACTCACAACCCTAGACAGATCATCAGGACAAAATATCAGCAAGGAGATCCAGAACCTCAATGAGATTCTGGACCAAATGGACTTAATTGATACCTACAGAACACTCCATCCAAAGACCACAGAATACACATTCTACTCATCACCGCATGGAACATATTCTAAGATTGACCACATAATTGGACACAAATAAAGCATGAGTAAATTTAAAAGGACTGAAATTCTACCATGCCCCTTCTCAAACCACAGTGGAATAAAAATAAACATTGACACCAACAAGGTCCCCCCGAAATTCACAAAGACATGGACACTAAACAGCATGATGCTAAACAACACCTGGGTCGATAATGAAATCAAAACAGAGATCAAAAGATACCTGGAAACAAATGAAAATGAAGAAACATCTTACCAAAATCTCTGTGATGCCTTAAAAGCTGTAATAAGAGGGGAATTTATATCCCTGCAAACACACATGAGGAAAATTGAAGGAAAACAAATTAACAACCTAACAAGCCACCTAAACAAGCTGGAAAAGCAAGACCACAAAAACCCTAATTTCAGCAGAAGAATCCAGATCACCAAAATAAAAGCCCAAATCCAGGACATAGAAGACAAAAAGATAATACAAAAATTCAATGAAAAAAAAAGCTGGTTCTTCTAAAGAATAAACAAGATTGATGATCTCCTAGCTAGAGTGACCAAGAAAAAATGAGAAAAAAACCAAATAAGCACAATCAGAAACACAAAAGATGACGTCACATCTGACCCTGAAGAAATACAAAAGATCATTAGAGACTACTACGTGCATTTTTATGGAAACAAACTTGAAAACCTTAAGGAAATGGAGGACTTTCTGACATCACACAACCTACCTAAGTTGGAACAAGAAGAAATTGAGACCCTAAATAGACCAATAAAATCAAGGAAATCGACTACATAATAAGAAAACTTCCTACAAAAAAAATTCCTGGACCAGATGGCTTACCAGCAGAATTGTACAAGACATTTAAGGAGGAGCTGATACCAATCCTACTGAAGGTATTCCAGGTGATTGAAAAAGATGGAATGCTCCCCAAATCATTTTACGAAGCCAACATCACATTGATACCCAAGCCAGGTAAACATCCAACAAAGAAAGAGAACTACAGGCCAATATCCTGATGAACATAGATACTAAAATTCTCAACAAGATCCTAGCAAACTGGATTCAGCAATACATCTCAAAAATCATCCACCATGACCAAGTAGGCT
>NW_007017746.1:214188-214411 GCF_000164805.1 Carlito syrichta
CCTAAATGGACAAAAATTAGAACCATTTCCCCTGAAAACTGGAACAAGACAAGGATGCCCACTCTCATCCCTTCTGTTCAACATAGTATTGGAAATCCTGACTCGAGCAATCAGAGAAGAGAAGGCAATCAAGGGTATCCAAATAGGAAAAGAGGAAGTCAAATTATCTCTCTTTGCAGATGATATGATTGCGTACCTTGAAAACCCAAGAGAATCTGTCAAA
>NW_007017746.1:214431-232878 GCF_000164805.1 Carlito syrichta
CTACAAAACACTGCTCATAGAAATCAAAGATGACACAAACAAGTGGAAAAATATCCCATGCTCATGGATTGGAAGAATCAACATTGTGAAGATGTCCATCTTACCTAAGGCAATCTACATATTTAATGCAATACCCATCAAATTGCCAGCAACATTCTTCTCAGACCTAGAAAAAACAACACAGGAATTCATATGGAAACACAAACGTCCAAGAATAGCCAGAAAATTCCTCAGCAAAAAAAAAATAAAGCAGATGGTATCACATTACCAGTCTTCAAACTTTACTATAAAGCTACAATCAACAAAACAGCTTGATATTGGTATAGAAACAGGCATATAGATCAATGGAATAGAATTGAGATTCCAGAAGCAAATCCTCAATTTCTCAACCAACTCATCTCAACAAACCCTCCACCACCTACCACTGGGGAGAGGAGAACCTATTCAGTAAATGGTGCTAGGAAAACTGGCTAACCACATGCAGAAGATTGAAACAGGACCCCTATCTATCCCTATGCACAAAAGTTAACTCCAAATGGATCAGAGACCTAAATGTAAAACTTCAAACCATAAGAACCTTAGAAAATGAAGAAAATACCCTCATAGAAATCGGAACTGGCATCCAATTCCTGAACAAACCTGAAACCCTCTCATAAGAGAGAAGATAGACAAGTGGGACCTTATTAAACTGACAATCTTCTGCAAAGTCAAAGAAACCATCAAGAGAGCAGAGAGACAGCCTACAGACTGGGAAAAAATATTTGCCAACACCAGGTCTGACAAAGGCTTAACATCCTGGATCTACAAGGAACTTAAACGTGCTGAAAAGAAAAAAACAAACAACCCCATTATAAAATGGGCAAAAGATATGAACAGACACTTCACAAAGGAAGATATCCGAGCAGCCAACAAACACATGAAGAAATGTTCAACCTCACTAATCATCAGGGAGATGCAAATCAAAACCACACTGAGATACCACCTAACCCCAGTCAGAAAGGCAGTTATCAACAACTCAAAAAATAACAGCTGCTGGAGAGGGTGTGGCGAAAAGGGAACATTTCTACACTGTTGGTGGGAGTGTAAACTAGTGCAACCTCTGTTGAAAGCAGTGTGGCGATTCCTAAAAGCTCTAAACATCAACCTCCCATATGACCCTGCAATCCCCCTATTGGGACTATATCCTGAACAACACAAATCACTCTATAAAAAAGATACCTGCACACGCATGTTTATCACAGCATTGGTAACAATAGCAAGAACCTGGAAACAACCATGCTGCCCGTCAAAAGAGGACTGGATTAAAAAAATGTGGTACATATACATGATGGAATGCGACGCAGCCATAAAAAAGAACAAAATCATGAATCTCACAGCAACCTGGATGGAACTAGAGTCTATAATACTGAGTGACCTCTCACAGAAACTAAGATCCGAGTATCACATGTTCTCACTCATATAATGGACCTTAAACATCCAAAGCAATACTATAAGAACATGACTGACAGTGCTGGGAAACTATGGGGGTGGTGGAGGGAGATGGGATTAACAGTAACAAATGTCTGTCTGGGAACGGGGAAACACCCCATATCAATAGGGTGCCTGAATGAAACGCAATTGTATACCTAACCCTTAACTGTACCCTATAACGTCATAATAAAAAATAAATAAATTTTAAAAATTAAAAAATTAAAAAAAAATTTTTTTTTAAATTTCATATCCACCAGTTTGACAAAATAACTAAAAAGTTAGAGAATACCAAGAAATGGCAGGATTGAAGAGCAAATAGAATTTTTATTCACTTGTAATACAACCACTCTGAGTCTCAGTTAGCATTACCTAGAGACTAAAATATGTTTATGTCTGATAACACAGAAATTCCACTCCTAACTACTCATGGAAGGAAGGATAAACTGTGTCATAATTGTAAGTGAAGAATCTATACAGCAGTGAAAAATGAATAAATTATAATTGCAAACCTAAAATGTAATTAGTCTCTTAAACAAAAAATTCAGCAAAAATAAATAAATAACATCCAGCAGCATAAACAACTAAGTATGATATTTTCAGATATGTGCATACAGATATGATAAAATTATAAAGAAAAGGAAACAAATAATAGAGACAAAAATCAGTCTAGTGATTATCTCTGGGGCAGGAAGAATGATGAAATTGAAGAACCATGGAATTTTTCAGATTATTAATGTTCTATTTCTCAAGCTGGACTAATTAGTATTATTTTGTATATATTTAATATCTTACCTAATAGATTATATGCTGTCCAGAAATATAAAAGCTTGTCATGAACCAGGATAATAAAATTGAATGATAGCTTTTATACATTTTATCCACACTTAATACTTGAACTCACAAATATTTAAGTTCTTCTAAAAATGTATATTTGAAGTTTTGGCTTAGGCTCTTGGATCACAAGAAAGGGAAGTCCTCTCCAGCCAGCCTAAACAAAAGGAGAAATGAATTTTAAGGGATACATTTTATGTCTCAGAGACCCCAAGGAAAAGAATGCAGCCAAGCCTAGAATAAGAAATGGAACTAGGGCAAGACATATTTTCTGCTTCTGCGTCTTTCCTCAACGGGTCTTATTCCTTTTTCTTTTCACACTGGCTTTCCCTGCTATTTCATTCACATTGTAAAACCATACTTCCTGGCAGCTATGGTTTATTTGTTATAGTTCCAACTTTGGACAGTGATTAATTAGCTCCAAACCCCAAATTTTAAATTTCTGAAAAGAGAATCTGATTGCCCCAGCTTGAATTGGTTGTCTACACTTGGGTCAGCTGGCTATAACTACAGGGTCAGGTTCAAAGAAACTTCATGGGCACTACAGCTCTAGTGAAAGTTTGAGGTGAAGGGACTTATAGTGGCCTGATAGGGTCACTACTACAACTAGGCCAAATTTAAACAAAGTGACCATCAATTATACATTCAATCTTTTAAGCTCTGCTGACCTACTTATCAAGCAATCTTATTGACATTTATAAAGTCTGCTCCAAAACAGTCTGCCATATCTTGACTAGTCATCACAGACTTTGAATTTCACTGAAAGTACAATGAAAATTTACCTCTGATAAAAATATAAATATCTATAGGCTCAATAATACTTGGGAGAAAATTATCTCCTTTCTTCACCCTCAATCCATATTCAAATTAAAACTGCCATTCTCCTGCAAGAATTTACATTCCTGGCCATAGTGTTTGGTCCACAAAAAATCATACGAAGAGCCAGACAAATGAGAGCCTTTTTATGGAATTTTTCAAATTATCATGAGGAAGAGTTGTTTCCTTTCTAGTCACAGAGCTGTTAACAACTGAATCTGAATGGTTAGCAGGCCAACCAAGAGTTTCCAACAACCACACACACTGGCGGTAAACAGATTTCAGAGTTTGAGACTGGCATGTAGAAAGAAGTGCAGAGGAATAATGAGATGAGACATGGCAGCAATGCAATCAGTTCTAGTCATCCCTAATTTTTCTCCACCCTTCTTTTTTTTTCTTTATGCTTGTTCTGTTACTGGACATAAAGTGTCCTACAAAATTATTTTTTGTTTCAAGTGTAAAAGTAGCAGATAGCATATGTATATGATAATACATTTAGTACACATAGCACTTACCTCATTTTATGAATAAACTGTTACTTATTCAACTAACACCACCTAATTTTTTTCAGTTACCTACCCATATAAGTTTATGTTTGAAGAAAGTTGCCTTTCTGATGCATAGACATTAGTGCCAGTCACATTTATTGAATTGTACATAGCTTCCCACAGAACTGAACAAATATCAAAAAATCCTTTAGATAGATACTAAGATACATAGTTGATACATACAGAGATATAGAATTCTGTGAGCATGGGGAAATATAGAAAGATGTAAAGGGTTTGAGAAAAAGGAAGAAAGATAATTTTCTATTAAAAAGCAAAAATTTAAAGAGGTGTGGAGTTTAATATACATACGTATGCACATACTTAAAGTATATAACATATGACATCAATAGCAGAAAGGAAGAGAGTAAATATGAAAGTATATTTTATGAAGCTCTTATATGTAATATGATATAATATTTGAAAATTGTGATAGTTAAAGATGCATATTGTATATGGCATTTAGAGTAATCATTAAAATGGCAACACAAAAAGTGTGACTGATGATCATTTAGTAGACTAATAACACAATAGAGAAGATAAAAGTGGAACGCTGGCAAATGCTTAATTTAAAAACAAGAGAGGAAAGGTGAATAAAACCCGTAAGACTAAAAAGAAACAAAGAACTGGATGATAGGTTAGGATGCAATCATGCTGGGTTTATACTAAATGTGTATAGTGCTTCCAAAATGAGACTGTGATGATGGTTAGACAACCCTTCGAATATACTAGAACACTTTGGATTGTGAACTTTAAATGAATAAATTGCCTTGTATGCCATTTATATCTAAATCAAGCTGTTTTTTATTTGATTAATTTATTTTTTAATTTTACTTATTTATTTATTTATTTTTGAGTTGGAGTCTCGCTCTGTCTCCCAGACTGGAGTGCAGTGGCTGCTCCCGACCACCACAGCCTCCACCTGCTGGGCTCTGGCAATCCTTCTGCCTCAGCCTTCCAAGTAGCTGGAATTACAGGCACGCACTACCACACCCAGCTAGTTTTTTTATTTATTGTAGAGATGAGGTCTCACCAAGTTGCCTTGGTGGGCCTCGAACCCACGGGCTCAGGTAATTCACTTACCTCAGCCTCCCAAGGCACAGGATTACAGGCTGAGTCACTGAACCCGGCTATAAAGCTGTTTTTAAAATGTCAATGGTCTAAATACCCTCATTTTTTAACAAGGCAGCAATAAAAATGCAAAGACCAACCTAATTTTTGAAAATTAACTTAAAATATATTGTCTACAAGAAATCCACTTTAAAAATAATGATGCAGGTAGGATAAAAGTAACGGGATGAAAAAGATATACCACAGAACACTAATCACAGAAAGTTAGAATATCTCTACTCACATCACATAAAATGTCATTCAGCATAAGTAATGTTCTCAGGGATAAAGAAGTGAATTCAATTATAATAAAACAGTGATTTCATTAAACAGAGCTAACAGTCCTAAAAGTGTATGTCTCTAACCACAGAGCCTCAAAACATTAAGCCCAAGTGACAGAACTACAAAAAGAAATAGAGAAATTCACAATAATAGTTGGAAGTTCTAATGCCCTTCTCTTAGTTGATAGAACAAGAAGACTAAAGTCAGTAATGACACACCTAACGTGAACAACGGTACTAAGCAACCAGATCTAACTGACTTGTATTAGGCACTTCACCTAACAATAGCAAAATACACATTCTTGTCAAGTTCATATGGGACATTTACCAAGATCTAAGCTGGACTATAAAAAACAAATCTGAATACATTTAAAAGAAACAGAATTACACAGAGTATGTTTTCTGATTATCACAGAGGAATTATGTTAGAAATCAATGATGAAAAACTAGAAAATGCTCCAGATATTTAGATATTAAACTACACACTTCTAAACAACCCATGGGTCAAAGAAAAAATTACAATAGAAATTGGAAAATATTTTTAACTGAATGCAAAGGAAAACATGATATTTCAAAATGTGTGGATTACTGATAAAGTAGTGATTACAGGAATATTTATAACTTTAAATGCTTACATTAGAAAAAAGATCTAAATAAATTATTTAAAATTGTTTCCATCTTTAAAAAATGGAAAAGAAAAACAAATTAAACTAAGCATAGGTAGAGTGCATGAAATAATAAAAAATTGATAGCAAGCCGGGCTCTGTGGCTCAGCCTGTAATAGGCTGAGGTGAGTGAATTGCCTGAGTCCGCGGGTTTGCGACCCGCCTAGGCAACTTGGTGAGATCTCATCTCTACAATAAATAAAAAAATTAGCCAGGTGTAATAGCGCGAGCCTGTAGTTCAAGCTGCCTGGAAGGCTGAAGTGGAAGGATCACTGGAGCCCAGCAGGTCGAGGCTGCAGTGGCCGGGAGCGACCACTGCACTCCAGTCTGGGCAACAGAGTGAGACTCCAACTCAAAAAAAAAAAAGTTGATAGCAATATGATAGAAAATCAAGAATTGAGAAAATCAGCAGTCAAAAGTATGCTCTATGAAAAGAGTTAATGAAATTGATAAAACTGTGACAAAACTGATTAAGACCTAAAAAAAAATGAGAGAGAGAGAAAACAAAGTTACCAATATCTGGAATGAAAGTAGGAATATCACTGGAGATCCTACAGACAGTAAGAAAATGAGAAAAGTATATTATAATCAATTTCATGCAAATAAATTCTAAAATTCTTAGATGAAAACAAATTTACCTAAATTCTTAATTAAAATTGACCTATTCCTTGATACATAAACTTAATAAAACTGATCTCCCCAAAATAGAGTATTTAAATAGTTCTGTATGTATAACAGAGATTAAATTTACAAATATGCATTTTCTCATTAAGAGAACACAAGGCTCAGACAGCTTCACTGATGAGTTCTGCCACAAATTTAAGGAAGAAATAATATCAATTCTACCTAAACGCTTTCAGAATATAGAGAAAAAAAATGTATAAGGCCATTATAACCCTGATACTAAAACCTCACAGGGACATACACAAAAAAGGAAAAGAAAAGAAAATGTAGTGAAAAATATCCAATATTTCTCATGAATGTGAATACAAAATATTAGCAAAATATAGAATAACTATAATTCTTATACCTGCTAGTGACAGGGTAATCACTTTGAAGAACTGTTTGGAGTTTCTTTTAAAGATAAGCATATATCTAACTTATGAGACAATGATTCCATTTCTAGTTATATACTCTAGAGAAATGAAGCCACACATCCACAAAAATATTTGTGTGAAAATTTTTATAGCACTCATATTTATAATAGCCCCCAAATAGAAACAACCCAAATACCCATCTATAGGAAAAAATCAATAAACAATTGTGATATATTTATATAGTAAACTGTGGTCATCAATTTAAAAATATTGCTCATATATATGATAACATAGGTAGATCTCAAAATCTTTATGCTGAATGAAAGAAGTCAGACACAAAGGAGAATATACTTTATGATTTCATTTAAATTAAGTTCAAGAACAGGTACAATTTATCTATAATGATGGAAATCAGAACAGTGGTTATCTCTAGGGCTGGAGGGAACTGGGAAGAGACAAGAGGAGACATTTTTACTCTCAGAAATGCTCTATGTCTTCTTTAAGATGTGGAGTGGTGGATAAGACATGTCTCGAAACTGTCAGAACTAAAATCTATGCATCTATTGTATATAAATTATACTTGAATGAAACATGGCATTGAGAAAAAAGCAAAAAATATACCAGGGGCTTTTACTCATTAATATGTTCCTTTGCCCTTCTCTCTTGACATGGTGTCCATCAGAGAGCTAATCTGTTTACAACCTCTACTACCTCATCCATTCCCAAATGGAATTCCCTAACCACCATCATTAAACTGCAAAGTGCACCACCGGTTTTCCTCTGTCTTAGGCTTGAGACTTTTTACTCAAACATCTGCATATGGAGAGATTAGGGAAAAATAAGTTAGTCACAAATCATTCAAATTCTTCATCTTCTGATGTTCTTAGCACTCAACTTCTCCTCTCGTCTCTCCTGTCATCTCTCTTGTTCAAGTCTACTCACCACAAACTTGGATTATTATAACAATTCCCTGGCCCAATCTCTTGTACTCTAATCGATCTCACAAACCCACTGCTATCAGATTAATCTTCCTGATAGAATTCTCTAGCTGTGGTGTCCACCTTCTTCAGTAGGTGTCCATTCCTTAGAAAGAAACTCAAGACCTTCATAATTTCACCAATTTAGCTTTATCCACTGGTGTCCTGATAGATGTTAAATGACTGGGTAAGGGGTTAGAAGGATGCCTAATTTGTAGTATCCACCTATTTATTTCTGGTGCAAATGCACCCACTATGACCAATTTTGAGTCACTAGTAGTTTAACAACTGACTCACAAAATTCCTGAAGATTTAACAGTCAGGTCTCTCATGAGAGAGTATGACCTAAATGGTATTCCACTTGCCCTACCTATTGGAGTCACAAAAGTATCTTCTTTTCTAGTTAAGTTGGTCTACTGATACACTGACAAGTTCAAAAATGTTGCATAAAACATACTTACACTAAAAAAAATTGAATGTTTATCTCAAGTCCAAATTTAATCAAGTGTCTTATATTTTATCTGGCAACTCTAATCTGGACTGTCTTTTCTACTCCCATAGTTTAAATATTTTCCCACTTGTCCCTAGAGTCACTCACGCCCTTTATAGCATTCCTTGGCACATTAAAAATACTACTATTAAACAATCTGGGCTATATAGGGACTGTGATCTATAAATACCCCCAAGAAAGTAGAAATAATCTTTTTGGAGTTATATTATAAATTCAAATAATGATGGATCCAATCCAATGATGGATACCAACAGAGTTATGAATTGTTGAATTAAAGAAAGACTAAGGACAACACACTATCATAAAGACATCAACTCTTGTTATGACATATAAAGATATCTATGTCAATAAACAGTAATCAAACCCCCTTAAGGATCTGCATGTAACTTAATGCATTTACTCCAAAATTCACATTAAAGAATAAAATTACATGTTAATCTATTTGACACCATTTAACATGAAGAACAACAAGGTCAAATACAAGGGAGAGTACACTCGTTTTCTTCACCCATCTTAGATTCATGACTGATGTCTCTATAACAAATGACAAATGAACAAGAGAAAAGCATTCAGATCTACTCAATAAGTTTTATGTGACACAGAACTTTCATAAGAACATGAACACTCAAAGAAATAGTTAAATCTGTTTATTTTGATGCTGGGTTTGACGAAGAGTGGGTAATCATGGAGAAAATGGTAGGGCAAAAAGGATATGCGCTGATGGAAAGAAACTGAGAAAATCTTAGCAAGGCCTGTATCTTCAGACTCTTTTCAATCATCCTGTGTCTTTGGACACAGAATCTTCCTTTCCTCCAAGAATAAGGAGGGCACCTCTCACATGAGGATCTTATGACCTGCATCAGGGGAAGGCAAGATAATTCTTCCTAGATTTTAAGACCTGCTTCAGGGAAGAAGGATTGGAGAAGCAGACAGTGATCTTCCTGTTTCTGTCATTTTCTTGAATTTCTTAAAGTTAATATATTATGGGGTAGCATTTCCTGAATGCTATCAGGGGATTTTTATCTACAAAATATCAATATGTATTATAAACATATCAGAACTAAAACAAGGCTTTACATACTTATTAAAATAGTTGTGGACAAATACACCAATGGGACAGGATAAATAACCCAGACACAGACCTACACTACATAGAAGCTTGATACAAGATGCTACTCAAACTTGACTCCCCATAGGGATCACCAGGAAATGAGATTTAAATGCAAATTCTAACTACTAGGCCTGAGGCAAGTCTAGAATTCTGCATTTTTATTTAGAGTTCAGGTGATACTGATGCCAGTAGCTGCAGTCTTGAGATTCTTACCCCTTGATATGATCCGACAAGTCTTCTAGTCCTGGTCATCTCCATCAAGTTACCAACGCTCTGGCAAAATGCAAAGTTTTTGTTGTTGTTGCTATTGTTGTTGTTGTTGTTTTAATTTAAGTTTGATTGTGACTTTAAAAGAGTTCATAAATAAGAGGGGGAAAATCAAGAATCTAGTTCAGGCTATGTCTTTAACATTTAACATTCTCTATGACCTTGTAATACTTTATTTCTCAATATCTCTTCTTCTAACTCCTTTATCTGACAAATGAGAGATTTGAACTAGATAATCTTTAAGATTCTGGAAATCCCTCAAACAAATAATGGTTCATTTTCTATTGTTTGTGCACATTTGTCATACCAATTAGATTGTAAACTCCTTAAAGTCAGGTATTTTATTGTATAATTCTGCCTCTATTTGGCTGAACTTTGTGAATCTCAACAATTGTCTTTGTGGATGACTTTTATGCTGAAGGACAAAAAGCCTATTTGAGCTGTTCTGAAGTTTAAAAAAAACTTGTAATTCTATAAATAAATAGAAGTACAAACAGCCCACAAGCAGTTGCATTTGTTTTTTTGAGTTGAAGTCTTACTTTGTCACCCAGACTGGAGTGCAGTGGCCACTCGTGGCCACCGCAGACTCATCCTGCTGGGCTCCGCGATCCTTCCACCTCAGTCTTCCAAGTACCTGGAACTACAGGCATGCACCACCACACCCAGATAATCTTTTGATTTATTGTAGAGATGAGGTCTCACCAAGTTACCCAGGTGGTCTCGAACCCATGGGTTTAGGCAATCTACTCACCTCAGCCTCACAAAGCACGGGATTACAGGTCAAGCCACTGAGCCCAGCAAGCAGTTGCATTTTGACATAAATCATGCCTGCCTACTTGTGTGCACACATTTGTTTTTAAAGGTTTGACCATCTGACTGTAACCTGAAGAATCTTGTTTAAATATTTCTTTATGCAAAACAAAGAATGCTGAATATTTTACCTTAGTTAAATATTAGTAGTGAGATATTTTACCTCTGAGGCTAAAATTGGGTTATTTTTGTTGTTGTTTTCTTTCCCCTGTATGTTTAAGATGGAAAACCATGTGTAAATGTTTAAATGATTTCCAGAGACACAAATCCCATCATTTATGAAATAATAGTGGTGAACTTTGAATGTCTAGAAGATGTACTACACATCTTCTATTATATCTAAGTCAACAGTCTTTACCAAACATTTGCAAAATGTGAAGAGTTCTTAGGTAATACAGAGGAAACGAAAGGCCAATCCCTCTCCTCAGCATCTTACAACCTAGTTAAGGAAAACCAACCACACAAGTTGAAGAGGACTAAATAGATCTTTACACAATATGAACACAATCGTAAACATTTGTTGATTTCCTGGTATATGCATAGTGCACAGAAGTTACTGATATGAAAAAGGCTAGTTTATGCACTCTCTACATATATTCAGTGCTAATAGTTCAAAGGGGGATCAGATCAGTGGGGTTCTCAAAGAATTAAAGGATTGTTTGAAAAAGTAGGAAGCCAGGAGAGGGCAACCATGATCCTGGCAGTGGGGCAGAGGCAGAGACCTTCAGGTAGCAGTACCATTCCATCCTTCCACCAAAGAAACTGGAGTAGATAAGAAACCCAAAAGAGGCAGTTTAGCCACCTGAGGTTCACCTGTAAACTTGTGGTTTGAGGACTACTCATGGAGAGAAGTCTCTTGGAGGTCTTATTCTAAAGGTAGACTCCTCTGACATACTTTAGAGCCATCACATCAGAATCTGTGAGGGTGAGCTTCAGAAATCCATACTTTGAATACACTGCAGGTGATTTTTATGGACATTAGAGTTCCAAAATCACTCATTTGATGAGAACAAGGGTATCAGATTCATTCTGATCCAAGTTCCAGGCTAGTCTTCACAGTTTTGGGATAAATTGTCCCTCTTCTTCTGCACAACTTCTCTAAAACTCACCGTCCTCATCTGGCAAATGGAAACAATAAATACTACCTACCTATAGTCTTATCGTGAGGATCAAATGATGAGCAAATGATGATGCTTAGCTACAAAGTGTGCTCAATAAATGCAATAAAAACAATAATAACCTCGTATAGAATTCACCAAGCATGAACAGGTAAAGGTGATGTGATGACAAAATGAGACAGAATGAAATTCACCTAGGGCAGAGTCAGAGGTCCAAGCAGGAAGCTGGTGCTCTAAGGATATGCTTCCAAGGATAATAACTTCCATTTACCCATCACTGTCAATGTGCCAGGCCACATCCACACTAACTCAAAATACCCTTATAACCATCCTGTGAAGTAGTAAAGTCGAGGTTTTAATTTAAAACTTAATTCTCACTTTGAGTATGCGAAATACAAACTCCACAAAATGGTCATTTTTTTCTTTGTAGTTTACAAATAGAAGTTTGTTTAAATTTATATTACATATTTATTAAGGCAAAGAACTATATAGAAAAAAATATTTGTTCTGCTGAAGGCATACTTGGGATTAAACCACTGTACAAATTACTGTACATCTAAAACCACAGTGCATAACAGACGGATTGCATTAAAAAGTTAAAGATGTAAGCCAGCTGTATTTACTTGACTTGTCATAAATTAGATCAGAAGACAAAAATAAATTTTCCCTGTCAAATGCAGCATTTTGAGAACTTTGGCTTCCTTGTTTGGTACCTTTATAGAACCTATACTCACCAAGCAACAGCATTTAGACAACTAAAACACATTTTTTGGTACCTAAATTTTTTCCTCCTCTCCCAACATCATGGTATTAACTTTCAGAAGGCAGAGAGAATTCAAGGTGATCTTTTATGCTATGTTTCACTAAAACACAACTAAAACAATTCTGATCTTCCACCTCCCACCTCACAGGTCATTTATCACAGGTCTGATAGTGTGAAGTAGGAAATTAATAGTATTTTATCTAAATATTGGTGAGGTTAACCATCTTGATCAAAGCAATTCTGCTAGTAAGTCACATGACACATATTAGGGAACAAACTGTGTCACAATCAAATGGTCAGAATGCAGCCCGTGAGGTACCTGGCATGCCTTCTGCTGGGCAGAGTTGGGTCAGAACAGCATCAGGAACACCCTGGAATGAGGCCAAGTTCTGAGACCAAAGGGCACACCAAAGTATCAGGGCTCAGGAATATGGGGTCAGCAATAGAACATTTCACATAGTCTGCCAAGAACCTTCCTTATTGCACAAGCTATTGTTAGTACCCAGAGAGATAGAGAAATAGCAGACATTTATTTCCTGTCACATTTCTAGAAGTGATGAAATTCAAACCACTCCTCTGTTTCTCTGCAGTCACTATTTCTATTATTAGTATGAAGTGAAAATGCCATATTTTATAATATTCCTGATAGAGGTGGTGATGGCTCAAAATCCAAATACAGAAACTGAAAGGATCACAGTCTTCTTGAGAAGACTGTAATGGACACCATTGTGTTTGCCTGGTCAGCATCTATTCATTTCCCCCTCTTCCGTACTAAGATCCTGGTTTTCATGTAGGTACCACTCTCCTCCACCTAAGTCTTTGTGTTTCTGATAGTGTTGATGTCTATTCACAGACTCCAGGAAAAAACACATGACCTTGGCATTCACAAATACCATATTTCATGCAACTGGTGACAGTTATAGGCTCATGCATGGCAAATGAACTTAACTCATTCAGTCAAAAGCTGATCAGAGAATCTCCACTGAAATCACAATAAGAAAATATCTCTTTCTGCTGGGATTGGATTTGTCAGCGAATAGGCACATTTGTCAGGACCTGCAGCATTGAGGAAATTAGCTACCTTACTTACACGTGTGGATCCTTTCATGCCAAAAGTTCCACCGCTAGATCTTTTAGACATGTGAGCCAATTTTTTTTTCTGAAAACAGAATTTTTGTCATTTAGGAAAAAACTCCTGACTAATTGAGAACCACATATAAGGACATCAACCTTGTCATCAATTCACTTAAAGTGAACTGATTTGAGGAGTATAGTGCATTGCTAGGAAGAGAATTGTTAGTGAGAGAAGGAAGATTGGTCCTTAATCTATGGGCAGATCTAATGATATAGAGGAGACAAAGAGCTCATAAAGTAAATAAGTAAAATAAACAAAGCTGGAAACAACGTGAGTGAGGCTCATCAGAGAAAAACAAGACTGGACCATGCAGCTCCACTCTCTGGAAAGTAGAAATTAATTCACTATAAGAAGAGGGGCTTAGCAAATTAATGTGTCCCTGTTCTCAAGTGTGAAGGAGAGAGAGTTAAAAAGAAGTCACATTTTTTAAAAGAGGCTATGAATTTGCCACTGCACTCCTGCCTAGGCAACAAGAGTGAGGCTCCAACTCAAAAAAAAAAAATCACTTATATGAATTGACAAACAGGTATGCAGGAAAACAAGGTAAAAGTGCAAGATTAACTTTCCTTTACAAGTAGTTCCTATTTCCCTTGTGACTTAAATAATAATTTGTTTTTTCACGTAGACTCTCACTCTGTTGTCCAGGCTGGAGTACAGTGACATACTCAAGGCCATCACAGTCTTGATCTGCTGTGCTCAGGTGATCCTTTCACCTCAGCCTTCAAAGTAGCTGGTATGCACCACCACACCTGGCTAGATAATACTTTTTAAGAGCTATAATGCATAAAACTTTATAGCAAGAATAATGATTTCAATACATCTTGATTTAATTAATTAAAAATTCCATACACAAAAATCAACTCAAGATGGATTAAAGACATAACTGTAAGACCTGCACCTATAAAAATCCTAGAAGAAATCCTAGGGAAAACTCTTCTGAACATTGCTGTAGACAAAGAACTCATGACTCAGACTCAAAAGCATAAGCACCAAAACCAAAAAGAGATAAATAAGATTAATTAAAATAAAAAACTTCTGGGCAGAAAAAAAAAATTAAGGTGAATAGACATTTTGCAGAATAGGAGAAAGTATCTGCACACTATGCATTCTACAGGGGATTAATAGTCAAACTTTACTAGAAACTCAATCAACTCAATAGCAACAAACAAGGAAACAATCCCATTAAAAGTAAGCAAAGGAAGCTCTATTCATAATAGTAAAAACAGGGAATCAACCATGCTGCATTTGAAGATGAACTGGATAAAAAAAAAAAGTGGTACATATACACAATGGAATATTATGCAGTCACGAAGGACAAACAAAATATGAACTTCACAGCAACTTGGATAGATTTAGAGTCTATCATACTAAGTGAACTATCACAGAAACAAAGAACAGAGTACTATATGTTCTCACTCATAAGTGGACTTTGAACAATTATCATATACTATGAACAGGGGATTGGTGGTAGTGGGAAACTGCCAGGGAGTGGGTGTGGATTTGGCAGTTGTGGGAAACTGTCAGGGGAGGGGCTTATACCTCATCAAGGGTACCTGCATAATGAACATTTGTATACCTAACCCTGAATAATAGCCCACAACTTTAAAATGAAAATTTTTTTTAAAAAGTAGACAAAGGAGATGAATAAACTTTTTAAAAAACTTACAAATGGTCAACAAGCACTTGAAAAAATATTAAAGATTATAAATCATCAGAAAAATGCAAATTAAAACCATTATGAGATATCATCTTACACCAGGCAGAAAGACTCTTATTAAAAATGTCAAAAAAAAATGACAGTTGTTGGCAAAGATGAGAAGAAAAGGAAATGTTTATGCACTATTGGTTGGAGTGTACATTAGCACAACCTCTATGAAAAACAGTATGGAGTTTTTTAAAAAAACTGAATATTGAACTACCTTCGACCCAGCAAACTTACTACTGGATACCTACCCAAAAGAAAAGATATTATAAAGTCAAAAAGACAGCCAGGCTCGGTGGCTCAGCCTGTAATCCCATGCATTTGGGAGGCTAAGGTGAGTGGATTGCCTGAGCCTGCGGGTTTAAGACCCACCTGGGCAGCGAGACCTCATCTCTACAGTAAATCAAAAAATCATATACTGGCATGGTAGCACATGCCTGTAATTCCAGCTACTTGGAAGGCTGAGGTGGAAGGATCGCCAGAGCCCACCAGGTCGAGGCTGCAGTGGTCAGGAGCGGCCACTACACTCCAGTCTGGGCGACAGAGTGAGACTCCAACTAAAAAAAAACCAAAAAACCAAAAAAAACCCCCCAAAAATAAAGTCAAAAAGATACCTGTACTCACATGTTTATTGCTGCACTATTCAAAATAGTAATGTTAGGGAATCAACCTAAAGTGTCCATCAACAGACAATTGAATTAAAAACATGTACCATATATGCAATGAAATGCCACTCAGACAATAAAAAGAGTGAAATCATGTGCCTTACAGCAACAGGGATGTAACTAAAGGCCCCACTATTGAGATAAAGAATTCAGAAACAGAAAGTCAAATTCTAGTTTTGAATATGCTGCTGTTTAAAGTGCATAACCCCCGGCTGGATTACAATTCTAAGTAAAATAACACATGTTCTCACTTATCAGTGGGAGCTAAATTATGTATACACACGAACAAACAGTGTGAAATGAAATGCATTGGAGACTCAAAAATGGGGAGGGCAGAACTGAGGAGAGCAATGAGAAATTACCTACTGGGCACAAATGTATATTGTTTGGGTAATGGATACACTAAAAGCCAAGACTCCACTCCCATGAAATATATGCATGTAACAAAATTTCACTTGTACCCCTTAACTTTAAGAAGACAAAGATAAATAAATAAAACTGAAAGAAGCTATTTTTCTCTAGTTAATAGTCACTATATAATGTCTCAGATAACATTGGAGTGGGGATAATACTAGCACCTTCCTCACTAATTGTTATGAAGATTGAGTGATTTAATGCTTGAACAATAATTAGAAGAGTGACTGATACTAGTTACCCAAGAAACAATAAAAATATTATCACCTATGATCATTAGACTGTTCATAAAGTTTCAAATTCTCTCTTTTCTCCTGACAAAACAGGATCGCTCTTCACCACACCCTTAAAGTTGGGTGATTGGTTTTGGGGATGGGAAGGAAATACCTACTAGAAATTACAGAACACTTCTTGACTGATGGAGTGGATTAAAGAGCTGCTGAAGAAGCTGGTGAAATGGCAGATTCAGTTTTGAATATGGTGTGTTTCTACTGACTATGGGAAATATATGGTAGAAATATCTACTATTCAGTTAAATAAGTAAGTTTGGGGCTGGAGGCAGCTTCAGAGTTAAGAGTTTATAAGTGACTATTGGAATTATGGGGTTTAAAGGAAACACCAAGAAGTTTACAAAGAAATCTTGAAGAGTGACATATGAAGAACAAAGGCTGAGAAATTTTAGAACTTCGGAGGTAAACTAAGGCAAGGTGAGAAAGATCAAAAAGCCATAGCTGATGTTAGAAAGAAAAACAGAAGAAAGTGATACCACATTAGCCAGTACAGAAAATAAAATTTAAAAATTCCCATAGCCATAGAAAATACTGAGTCACTGCCAAGAAAAGTAGTACCTTTCAATGAATATGCATACTGTTCAACTCATTTCTGCAAAAGTTTGTATTTCTTAAATTAATCCATAAGAAAACTGTGTCTATTTTTGAAGACGTTGTTGGCTGTTTAAAGTGCATAACCCCCAGGCTGGATTGCAATTGCAAGTCATATCTAGCTGGAGAAGCAGACTGTAACACAAGTAAGGTTAAGGAAGAAATTAACATTAATGGCACAGATTTTGCTGAAAACATCTTGAGATTGAGTGTTTGAAGCTTCCAGATTTCTCACCTGTTACCTAAAGAGGCTAAATCTTTTTATGTTGAATGGGTAGCGATGCAGTTTTTCTTCTCCATAACTGACTGTGAAGATGATATGATTGTTCCAGATACAGCAGTAGTTGTCCAAGAATCAAGGCCCCAAAAGGCATTTCCCCACAGATATTAACCACACATCAAACACCTAAAATATAAGGAGTATGGTAAAACAAATGCATAAACTCCCCATTTATGATGCTATCATTTTGGTAATTTATAACTTGTGTTTTCTTATCAGAAACCTATATGTTTGCCATGCCATGGGTTTATTTGGTCTTTTTTCTCAAATAAAATTGAATATGTAGTATTTAAGACACAGGTTTTATATGTGTGTGTATGTGTGTGTGTGTGTGTGTGTGTGTGTGTGTGTGTGTGTGTGTGTGTGTGTTTTCCAATGTACATCTTGGAATTAGAGAGACAAAATTAGTTAATGAGTTATATTCTGTTCACAACTCTATCAAATTACTCATCTCACTGGCTAATAAACAACCATGCCTTTAAAACACTGCTATATAAAACTCTGTGAGGGATATATAGGCACACATGTCAGAAATGTGTGTGTCATGCTTAAAACCATGAGATTGAGTGTTACACTGATACACTGACCTTAGTTGCCAGGACTGAGATTAAAACCCAGGTTTATCTGACTTCCAGTTTTATAGAGGAAAACATGAGAGTTAAGTTTTGAAACTTATCCAAACCTGCCCAACAAGGAAATCTAGTAACAATGATGCAAAGATAGGAAGCTGTGAAATTATTTAAAAGAAGAGGCTTAGGCCTGGGGTGGTGGCTCAGTCTATAATCCCAGCACTTTGGGAGGACAAGGTGGGTGAATTGCCTGAGCCTATGGGTTCGAGACCAGTCCAGGCAACTTGGCAAGACCTCGCCTCTACAAAAAATAAACAAAAATTAGCCAGGCATGGTAGCACATGCCTGTAGTTCTGGATACTTGGAAGGCTGAGGCAGAAGGATTGCCGGAGCCCAGCAGTTTGGAGCTGAGGTGGCCATGAGTGTCCCACGGCACTCTGGGCGACAGAGTCAGACTCTGACTAACGAAAAAAAAAAAAAAAAAAGGGG
>NW_007017746.1:232898-235867 GCF_000164805.1 Carlito syrichta
AAAAAAAAAAAAAAAAAAAAAAAGGAGGGACTTTAAAATGCTATGCTGACATCACATTTTCAGTAATAACTGATTTCATAGAATTGTCATGGGTATAGTAATAACATGAGTATAGTAATAACTGATTTCATAGAATTGTCATGGGTATAGATTTTTTTTAAAGTGTCATGAAGGGTCATAAAACCACTTATCTAATAAACATTTTTGAGATCATACTATGGACCAGGCATTAGGCTCCAAAGGCAAAAAAGACATTCCTCTTAATCCCAAAGAGGAGAAAAGAGACAACTGGACTAACAAGGATGATAAGAACAGTGATAAAATAATTGTGCACAATGAAGACTGATTTTACTTTCCATGTGTTCAAAGTTCTTTGTCATTTTAAATCAGGGTTATTTAATCTAACTTAGAGAGTAAAGGATAGAAGAAAAAATGAAATGTGGATTTCTGCTTGCTGCTAAAGCTCTCAGCAAATATTTCAATCCTGTTTGTTAAGTATAAGTCCAGTGGTAAGCTAAAGCAGAATTGAATTGGCTTGTGAGTCAACAGTCAATATTCAGAAATTTTGCAAGCTGGATGTTAATATTTCTGACTGCAAGCCTGAAGACAGCCATCGTGGGCATATTTACACCACAGAGATTGTCAAACACTGCAAATTGAAACTTTCTGTTCTTTTTTTGAGGGCGGGGGGCTGTTTTACCAGTGCATCACTGTTTCTAACACACAGATCAATCTAAAGTCAGACAACCACTGATCTTCTCCTCTCGAAATGTACCTATAAAGACTCCTCAAAAGATGATAACAAGCTTCCTACAAGTGGACTGTGAGGAAGCTGAATCTCATTTTGTTTGCAAACCTAGTGTTTGGATGAGTATTTTTTGGTTATGAAGGCCAAAATTTTCTGGAAGAATGGAGGGCGGGGGGCATCTAGAACCAGATAATTTTATTCTATTCAAATGAAAACATAATTGACTGGATTAACCTGCTTTTGACTAAACTTTTCCAGGCAGTGGAGAGGAACTGTAAATAAACTTTTCTAAAACAATAAAGATGGTCTAGTTTGCTTTCGTTTTTAACAAATGACTGTCTCCAAATTCTGTTCTCTTTGACACAACACTGCCAATCATAGCAAGACTGTCCATCAATTGTCTCAAATGAGCAACAAGAACATGTAGTTGAGTTGTAGTTGAAACTTACCATTGAGTAACTATATGTTGTTGAAAAACTTATCATTGAGTAACTATGTGATGTCGGTGAATTATCAGCCTAGGCAAATAATTTATGGCTAAAACCCCAAAAGCAAATGCAAATTAAAAAATAGGACTTAATTAAACAGAAAACCTTCTGCACAGTAAAATAAATAATCAACAGAGAAAATAGGTAACCTACACAGTGGGAGGAGGTGTTCCCAAACTACACATCTGACAAAAAACTAATATACAGAATCTACAAGGACTCAAATAAATCCACAAGAATAAGGTCAATAGCCCTACTAAAAAGTGGGCAAAGGACATGAACAGACAACTTAAGATATACAAATAGCCAGCAAACATAAGAAAAAATGCTCAATATCACTAATCACCAGGGAAATGCAAATCAAAACCACAATTAGATGCAAACTTACACCAATCAGAATGACTATTTTTTAAAAATCAAAAAACAAGAGATGCTGACACGGATGCAGAGAAAGTGTGATGCTTATGCACTATTACTGGGCATATAAATTAGTAACCCTCTGTGGAAATCAGTATGAAGATTTCTCAGAGAACTAAAAGTAGATCTACCATTTGATCCAGCAATCCAACTGCTAGGTATCTACCTGAAGAAACAGAATTCATTACATAAAAAAGACACCTGTACCTGCATGCTCATTGCAGCACAGTTCACAATTGTAAAGATGTGGAATCAACTTAAATGTCCATCCCATCAACCAATCAGTGGATAATGACAATGTGGTATATATACACTATAGAATACCAATCAGCAATAAAAAGAAATGAAATAATGTTTTTTGCAGCAACTTGGATGGAATCGGAGAACATCTTCGTAAGTGAAGTAACTCAGGAATAGAAAGCCAAACAACACATATTTCCACTTATAAGTGGGATCTAAACTAAGAATCTGCAAAGGCAGACAGGGTGATGTAACGGACATTGGAGACAGAAGTGGGAGAGTGGAATGGGGAGAGGGACCAAAAAATCACCTGTCAGGTACAACGTGGACAGATGGGGGTGGTGGGTGCACTTAATGGCACGACTTCACCACGATACCAATGCATCCATGTAGCCAAAAGCTATTTGCACCCCTTAAAGCTATTGAAATAAAGAAGAAGAAGAAAAAAAAGACAAAAACTGTAACTCTCCTAGGAGGAAAGATGAAAGAACGTCTTCATGACCTTGGATAGTTACCATTTCTTATATAAACACAAAAATCACTTAAGAAACATAATGTAAGCATTTTATTAATTTGACTATATAATATGAAAATCTATTTTTCAAAAGATACTTTCAAAAAATAAAAGAAAAAAATAGATTATATGTCAGCTTGCATGCAGTATATGTAAGGAATTGTAAAGGACACGTATAACGTTAATAAAGCATAGAAGTCAATAAAAATTTTCAACCTAAGCTTTACAGAAGGTATACAAATAGCCAACAAAGACTTGAAAGGATGCTTTTTTTTCATCAGGGAAATACAAAATAAAACAAGAAGGGCCATCACTCTGCACGTCTCGCATATTGCTGTTGAAAACGAAAACAGCACAACCGAGTTTCAAAGTCGTTTGGAACACTCTTGAAAGCTGAACTTGTACCCAGACGGCCAACCTGCGGGGGCGCTGGAGGCTGCGTTGGGCGGGCGCTACGGCCCCGCGGGCAGGAGCGTGCCCCGGCCGCTGCCGCCGCAGCCCGGCGGCCACCGGCTCCTCCGGGGCGCCGCCGCGAGGACCGGCCCTCTCGGCAGATCCCGGC
>NW_007017746.1:236112-261892 GCF_000164805.1 Carlito syrichta
GGCTCTCACCGTCCGGTCCATGCAGGCGCGTTGTGTCTCAGGTTATGATGCAACCGTGGAAGACTCCGATGCAAAGCAGCGTGTGACTGATGACAGAGCAGCCCGGTTGGATCTTTTGGCTACGGCAGCACAAGACGCGTTCGTGCAAGGAGAGAACAGTAGGGGAGGACTGGCGAGGGTCTCCTCTTGGTCCTTTCAGTCACAGACAGAGGCAATTTTGAAGAAATCTGTGCGTTTGGAAGACATTCTCAGAGTCAAGGCTCCTGATGGGTTTCCAATGGTTTTAATTGCTAAGAAAGCATCACAGACAGGTAATGCATCACAGACAGGTCTGGACCATCGCAGACAGGTAACACAGAAAGGACAGCAGTTAGCAAGGCAACTTTTTTTGGGGGGGAGGTTGGAGTCTCACTCTGTCGCCCAGACCGGAGTGCAGTGGCCGCTCCCGGCCACCGCAGCCTCTACCTGCTGGGCCCCGGCGATCCTTCCGCCTCAGCCTTCCAAGTAGCTGGAATTACAGGCATGCGCTACCACGCCCGGCTGATTTTTTGATTTATTGTAGAGATGAGGTCTTGCCGACCAGGCGGGTCTTGAACCCGCGGGCTCAGGCAAGTCACTCACCGCAGCCTCCCAAAGGCGCGGCAACTTAAAGGAACGTACGTGGAGCCATCAGCAAAGATGAGGATGAATGTGGATCGAGCTTTCCATGAGCTTGTCCGGGTTATAAGGAAATTTCACGAGCAGGAATGTCTTCCTTTGCCAGAACCAATGTGGAAAGAGAAAGGCAAGAAAGGCCGCCATTTTCTAGAGCCGCTTGAATTTTAGCTACCAACTGCCTAGGAAACCCTTTATCTGCTCTCTGCTTACGGTTTACATCATGTTCTAGCCTTAGATAAATGATCACAATGTTAGCCTTAGACCAGGAAACTGCTAATACTTCCCATAAAACTTATATAATGGTCATTTCCAGACAGATGAAGGTAAACGCTAATGCTGCTTCAAAGATCATCTGGTCCCTTTAAAATATGTTTCTATATTCACAGATACATTCTTCTTTTATGTGCTTACATTTTAATGGAGATGAATCAGTTTTGGAACCTAAGCCATTTGCCAAACTGAAGACACAGGATGTGAAATAGGTTTTAACGTCTGGAATCTTGTTACCTACTCTTACTCTAAATAGAAATATAGGGAGTATTCTTTAATGTGAATTTTTGCCTGTCTTTAAAAATTTTAATGTCAACTTTAGTTAGCTTTAAATACACTGAATTGAATCTACAAAAGTGAGACATCTCAGACCTTTGCTGATACTACAGCTTTTGTTTTCCAGTGGCTAAAATATCCAAATAGCTATTGTATTCATGGATTTAAAACTGCTTATAAAAGCCTTGGTTATTACTCCTACTCTTGAAGATATAATATGCTATACTGCTAAATATTTGGACTCATTCTGAATTTAGGTATTTTAGTGAATATGATTTTTAATTTAACTCTTTTCATAGCTATGCTGAGGGTAAAAACGAATAATTTCTGTCTCCCTTTTCAAATATTTCTGGATAAGGGATTCAAAAGAACTAAAACTGTCTTTGTTTGATGTAATATAAAATGTAGAATTGATCTTTTCAGGGTCAGAGATGATTAATGTTTGTGCTATATACTTTTATACATTCTTTTCTTTTCTTTCTTTTTTTTTTTCGAGAAGGCAGTATTTATTGAGAGAACAGAAAGACTCCCACAGCGGGAGGGGACCCAAAGGGGTTTCCCCACATTATTTTCTTATCAAAGTAGTTTGAAAGTATTTTTACATGTTTGTAAGCAAATATGCCTTCACAGCATACCTTGTGTACATGTAATAAGTATTTAATTCTCACTATTCTGGCTACTTGGAAAACTGAGGTGTGATTACCTGAGCCCAGTAGGTTAAGGCTGCAGTGGTCATCAGTGTGCCACTGCACTCCAGCCTGGGCAACAGTGAGACTCCAACTAAAAAAAGTCAAGTCAAAATCAAAAAGTCAAAAAGTCAAAGTCAAGTCAAATCAAGTCAAGTGTAAAGTAAAAAGTAAAGTAAAGTAAAAGTAAAAAGTAAAGTAAAAGTAAAATAAAATAAAATAATAGTGTAAATGTTTATAGCCGCTTTAGTCACAAACATCCCAAATTGGAAACAAGCCAACAGTCAATCATCAGTTCAATGATTAACAAATTATGGTATATCAGTGCAAAATCATGCTGCTCAACTTTAAAAGAAATTATTTATTATTTATTTATTTATTTTGAGTTGGGATCTCATTCCATTGCCCAGGCTGGAGTGCAGTGACTCACTCATGATCACTACATCCTCAAACTACTGGGCTCTGGCAATCCTTCCACCTCAGCCTTCCAACTAGCCAGAACCACAGGTTTGCATTTATTTATTTATTGTAGAGACAAGGTCTCACCATATTACCCAGGCTGGTCTCGAACTCGTGGGCTCACACAATCCTCTCACCTTGACCTCCCAAAATTCTGGGATTACAGGTTTGAGCCACAGTGTCTGACCAATAAATTCTTATTAATACATAAGACATAGATTATTCTTTAACATATGCAGATTAAAAGAAATCAGACACAACAGAATGTATGATTCTACTTATATAAAACTTTAGAAAAGAATGCAAATGTAATCTATAGGCTTATAAAATGGATCAGTGGTCCCAAGGGGCTGGTAGCGAGGCATAGAATGACTTCAAAGAACCTCAGTGGAACTTTTGGGATGATGGAAATCCTTCATAACTATTGTGTAAGTTATATGGTGTATACACTTGCCAAAATCCATCAAACTATGCACTTAAAATAGGTAATAATGTGAGATATAAGGTTTGATTTTCAAAGAACAGCTAACACACACATGCAAATTTACAGCTATGACACATTATAAATATCACAATGTATTTGTTTTAGAGCCTTCAAATCAAGGTTAAAATTATTTCTTATACAATGTCCTGTCTTAATTCCTTTTTGTCAATATTTGAGAAATGTTGTAGTACATAATGAGATTGGTTTAAACATGAGACCTTTCTTTTTCTTATTTAGAAAGGGGTAAATTGCTCAATTTTAGAAGTTCATTAAACCACAGGCCACAAGGGTAGTGTTAAAACATCATCACATATTCCTATACATCTAATGATAGTTATGTGATTTTAAATATGCTACTCTTCACTAAAATAAAGTATTTATTCCTTTTTATTAGGAATTAGTCATATAATACTTCTATGACAAAGCATCCATATGTCTGTTATACACAAATTTGAATATGACTATCCTTCTGTTTGTTGATTGCCTAATAAAGCATTTCTGCTATGATGGACATGCTTTTTATCTATATGTCCTAAGTGATATCCACTAATTAACTATAAGTGGTTATTAAGCACTTGAAATGTGGCTAAAGAATTGAGAATTTAATTGTATTTACTTTTGATTAATTGAAACTTAAATAGTCACATGTGGCTATTAGTTGTCATAATGGACAGCCAAATCTAATGCCTGCAATGGATGAGCTTGGATATTCTTTGTATATGTTTCAATCTGCTGTCTAACATTATGGGGAAGCATTCTTTCTATACCTTCTTACTTCTACTTTTTTGGATGAAATACTTGATTTAGTCACATTCTGAGAACTTTTTAGACCAACTTTGTGTTGGCAGAATTATTCTTTATTAAATGATAGCATATTTGAGTATAGTGGCTTCAATCTCTGCACACTGACATGGCTTTTGAGAAGGCTGAGCCCAAATCTGTCTCACAGCCATAGTTTAAGTCAATTTATTTTCTTGTATTTTTTTCACACAAGTTTTTAGGTGCTTGAGAGTTCTTGCTATCTAGTTAACATTAAGATTTAATTTTGATAAATATTCAAAGCTATGGTGTCTAAGCCATTTGTTTCAGTTCACATTACCAAAGAGCTCAACATTGAGAATACTACTGGCACTGGCTTCTTCTTTTCTATTACCTTTCTAGACACAGACGTTTTTCCACTTAATAGTTTTAGGTTCTGAAAGATTGTTTTAAAGTTTTACATCACTAAAGAGGAGTCTGAACATCTTGTCCCAGGCTATTTAAAAATGAAACACAGTCATATTCACATATTATCTGTTCTTTGTCTTTCAGAATGGCTTCTACTGTGGAAACCTTCATCCTGCCATATGTAACATCCATAATGCTCTCACAACACGGTGAATTTTTTGCCTCCTCTTCATTTCTATCATAATCATATCCTCTCTACGTTTACTTGTATTGGAAAAGATGGGGTGAATGGTGTTTACATAGCAATAAAGTCTCAGCACATCCACAGTAATGGGGCAGAGACCAGTTAGATAGATTGGTCTACTAGTGGTTCAATTCAGGTATTCATCTCATATTGTAAAAAAGATAGCACTTAAGGCATAAAAACAAACAATCCAAAAACTTCAGAGGCACTTAAGTAAGTGCTGTTTTTTGAAAAGTGAATGTGTATAATGATGAGTAATAATCATAGTCCAAATAAAGTTTTTATATTTCATTCTTTCCTACAAAGGTAAAGCAAGACACAGTCAAGCTGTCCACTAACAGATAGCTAAAATGAAGTTCATGAAGGATGTCTAGGTGATGTTTGGTGTGTAACTCATAAGTTCAGAGTTTAGTTGCAAAATTCTTTTCATACTTATCTACTTTTCTAGGCAAACAAGTTTTATCATATCTCACGTCTGAAGGTAAAAATTAGGCTAAACACATTCGCATTCTAGCAATGAGTGATATATTAATTAATGACACACTGATTATGAAAGAAAACCTAATTATCTTAAAGTTGTATTTTAAGAAAATGTTAGTTTGAATATCATCATTATTATAGTATTAAAATAATTATATTTTTACAAATAATGCACTAGCCATTGCTGACTCCAAATTTTTGTTTTTAACTTTAGGATCTTATGGTCATGGGAACTTTTTAAACACCTCAATTAACACTCTTTTTTTCCCCTAGAGAATTAAGAAATAATACATTATGTGAGTAATGCCCCCTGCATTTAGTCAACACAGTGCCCTTAGAGGTTGAACATTAAAATATATCCAAAAAAGAAAAATATATTGCATTAATATTAGGTTGACACATAAGTTCTCAGTGTTTGTTTTTGGCATGGCAACACTGCAGTGTTGGGAGTTTGTTTACTCTTTGTCATGTATCTTTTGAGTAACAGTGTTGTACTTGTGAATGCACCTTATATTTTGCAGATCAGAGGAAAGTGTTATTTGTGGGTTAAAGAAGATGAAGTGTCAAGTGGAAAAACCCCAAGCACTTCCAACACATTCTTCTGCTTGAGTTTCACAGAGGAGTAAGGGCAGCAGAGGTGGCTCAAAACAATTGTGTCATATAGAAGAGAATGCTATCAGGGAAAGCATGGCAAGAAAATGGTTCTGTCATTTTAAAGAGGGCCACTTTGTTTTTTTAGTTGGAGTCTTACTCTGTTGCTCAGGCTGGAGTGCAGTGGCACTGTAACAGTCACCACAGCCTCCACCTTCTCAGTAGCTGGAACTACAGGTGCACAGCACCATGCCCAGCTGATTTTTTTAATTAATTGTAGAGATGAGGTCTTGCTACGTTGCCTAGGGTGGTCTCAAACTCCACCTCTCAATTTCTTATATACACAAGTTGTCTATTGTGTGGTATTCCAGAGCTTGGAGAACATGGTGATTTTAGGTCCTTTTGCAATTCAGCTATGAAAAGTTACTGAAGCTCATCATAATAACCCTGAACTATTTGTGCTGTTGATGCAGCAAAGACAAATAATATTTTGTTTGGTATAGGTTTAATGTCAAAGATATTTACTTCAATTCTAAGTTTGGAAACTCAGTTATCTGCAAAACATATATAACTACTATTAATCAGAATACCTGATCAAGCAGAACCATGATTAGCCATCCAAAAGATCGTACCTGATGAAGAGAATTAGGCAAAAATGGGGATGATAAAACACTCACAGATGCTTTCTATCCTTGTATCTGAGTCTGAAGATCTGGATCTCACAGTGAAAGTCACGTTCACATGCACACGTTTGTGTTTATAACTATATTTGTCACTTTATTTATACAACAATGTATGTTCTAGCTGCAGTCAGTTCTCTATTTCTCAGGAATTACTGGAATTCATCCTCTGCCTTTCAATATCATGCAATATTTTCTTCCATTCACTATCATCATTTCTTCTCTTGCCTCAAAGAACAGGAAGGGGGCAGGAAGCTGAAAGCTTGTAAACATGGATCTTTGTCCCAACTTTGCCAACAACTAGCTTTATTATTTTCTTTGCTTTTTTTAGCTTTATTATTTTCAGCAAATGAGTTGCAGTAGGCCGCTTCATGTTGTAATATTTTTAAGTATCTGTACCCTTAAATAACCATACATTTTGAAAAAGCGTACACTAGACCCTTACACATAAGGCAAATAACAGGCAAGTGCTATGGGTTAAGTGAGATCAGAAGCCTAGAGCCCTGCCCTCTCAGCAGCACATAGGTGAACATAGTTTCTAAGCATTTGAATTCAATTTTCTTCAAAGTGCCTTCTATTCACAAGGTATTATGGTCTAAGATAATACTTAGATCAGATATTGAAGACCTGAAAAGGAAAGTGGATGAAACTAATGATGAAAATTGAATTTATATCACCCATAGATTTATTTTACTAATATCTTGACATTACTTCTCATAACACACAATTGAGAATTACCTGATTGTCATGGCCACTGGTTCTGGAATCAGTTGTGTTATGTCAAATGTTCTTTATTTATGGGTTAAAAGAATATCGCTTTTATGTGTTAACTGAATGATACATTCTATTTTCTCATTCATTAAATGAGGGGGTGGCTTAGAGGTTCTCAAAGGCTTTTTCAAATACTAACATTTAATACTTATCAAAATCCTTTATAAAGTTGACCAAATTTAAATATAGATTAGTTGACCAAGGATGTTTCATTTAAAATAAATTATAATTTAATTCATATCTAAATAAAATTCAATTACAATACATTTAAGAGAGAACCTTACTTCCATTCCTTCTTCTTTCTATAATCTATCCAATCTCAAACATTCTTTCTTCTTTTCTACCTACCCTTTTTCACTAAGTGTATCTTACCACAGTAGGTCACCCAAATCTCAACTATTTCACTGGTCTCCACGTTCTAGACTCTTCACTGATACAACCTACCTGCTTGTGCCAGAATATTCATTTTTAAGAAGCCCCACTCTAAAATCTGAGAGAGAGGATCTATATCGCTACTGTGGTTTATTGTAATAATAGTAGTCCAAATAAAGTTTTTATATTTCATTCTTTCCTACAAAGGTAAAACAAGACACAATCAAGCTGTCAACTAACAGATAGCTAAAATGAAGTTCATGAAAGATGTCTAGGTGATGTTTGGTGTGTAATTCATAAGTTCAGAGTTTAGTTGCAAAACTCTTTTCATACCTTTCTACTTATCTAGGCAAACAAGTTTTATCAGATCAGAAACCACAGTTTCCCTTCTCTCTGTTTCCATTCCTCTTGCAGCAATTATCATCATGAGGTTGGAGTCTATTTCTTGATCCCTTGGTTCTGGGCTGACCTTGTGAAATTCTTTTGCTTATACAATGTAACCTAGCAGATATGATATTGCCTTTGGTCCTGCTCTTTCTCTACTCTTCTACCTCACTGTTTGCCAATAAGATACACAGGTGTTGATTCCTCACTGCCTTAATTGACAATCAACCAATATATGTGAATAAGGTCATTCTAGACACGTGAGGCCCTTGCCAATCTGCCAGCACATCACATATATGATAGTGAGTCAAGGTAAGATCAACTAGCCCTGGTCCAGTTAGGCAGAACTCCTTAGCTGACCCATGAATAGCCAATCATCATTACTTTAAGCTAGTATGTTTTGCAGTGATTTGTTAATGTGTCAAAAAATAAAACCTACTTTCTTGCCCTAAATAACTTTTGCCTGGACTGATGTGAAAATATTCTACTGATCTGTCTCCAGTCTTCACACTTTTCACTGCATTGTCCTCAGTAGTCTTTAAAACAAAAAACAAAAAAAAAAAACTGTGCTAATATCCATGGGGCTAGTAAATGGTGGGCAAGAGATACCAAAGATGATGTAGTTTTAAGGGGATCAGTTTCCAGATCCTCCATTTCCATGAGTGCTTCTTTCGAAAACTGATTTGCCTGAGGATAAACGCTCCTGTCCTCAAGGGTTCATGCTGATTCTTCTTTCCTACTTCCTCTTCACAAGACCCCAATTCAAAACCTTGGTTTTGGGAATCATCTTTGTAGTGAGTGGCCACAATTTTTTCCCAAAATATTTTTAATAAATATGAAAGCAAAAATGTTTGACAACCACCCCATTAATTCCAAGATGCATTTCCTAGCATGCAAAATGTGTTACTTTTCTCCCTAGATTAAAATACATCAATAGTTTCTCATTACTCACAGAATATTGATCAAAATATTTGACATGGTGCTGTCTAATTTACTGACTTTATTTATTTAACAAAACTGTTTTAGTTGCACTGCACCACTTATAAGTCTGAGGAATCTTTCAGTTCAGTCTGTCTTCTACCTCTGCTGTGAAAGCCTCCTCCTTCTACCATCTCTGTTTTTCTAGAACCTGTTCTTTCTTATCATTGTTCAAAGCCAAGCTCACATGCTTGCTTCTCCATGAACCTATCTCTGCATCATCCACCTCTCCCACCTCTCAGGTAGAAATCATCTCACTTTTACATTATCAGAGTGCTTTATCAACTGTTTTTTTAAAAACATTTTTGGTTATTTTATGCTTATTTCTGTATTTATAACTTCTGACTAACTTCAATCTCTTTAGAAGAAAGTTTACTAATCTTATTAAGTCCTCAATTCCTTCTCAAAGAAACCTGGAGTAAATACTTCTTGAATGATAAACCTGTGAATATGTGATTTTAAAAATCCTTAATGAGACTGGTAGTTGGGGAAAACTGCTAAGGGAGGGAGGAGCATACCTCATCAACAAGGGTACCTGCATAATAAGTGTTTGTATACCTCACCCTGAATTTTACTCCACATCTTTACAATAAATAATTTTTAAAAAATCTTAATGAGCTGGACTCGATGTCTCAGCCAGTAATCCCATGCCTTTGGGAGGCTGAGGTGAGTGGATTGCCTGAACCCGTGGGTTCGAGACCCACTTGGGCAGTGAGACCTCATCTCTACAATAAATTAAAAAATCAGACAGGTGTGGTAGTGCATGACTGTAATTCCGGCTACTTGGAAGGCTGAGGCAGAAGGACTGCTGGAGCCCAGCAGGTCGAGGCTGTGGTGGCTGGGAGCGGCCACTGCACTCCAGTCTGGGTGACAGAGTGAGACTCCGACTCAAAAAAAAAAAAAAAACCTTAATGAAAGAAAAAACAAATGGGTAGAGACTTTTTAAGAGTTGAGGCTGTAAAGATCTTAGGCTATTTGTGTTTGTAGATTGGCCATACTCAGAGGAAAAGTAAGTTTGCTTGTATCTTCATAAGAGAAGTTACCCCACTGACTTGGTCCAAAGTTACCCCACTGAAGTTAGACTGCTTCTGAAATTTGGCTTCTACTTTCTCACCAAGCCCAGGACACAGGAACTGTATCTTCCTTGTTTATTCCATTTCAAAACAATGGCTTCCAAGTTCATGAAAAAGACAGTCATGCACAGTAAAGACTTTGAAAGAGATATTCATCTCTAAGGGGCAGAATTTACAATAAATTTTCCAAAATAAATACCTAAGGAGAGGAATTTTATACACCTAGAAGTAGAGAGAAACCTGTCTAAATGTTGATCAGGCTGGAAAAAACCCTATAGCCATCTTAATCAGTATGAACTTATGTTTTGAAGTACAAAGTTATATTGAGGTATCTAACAAGGTTGTACAGCTAGTTCTTATATTAAACTATTTTTGGAAAACCCTATGAATTTTAAGTACCATCTGTTCCAACCATTCTCCCTGTGAAGGAATTACCTCTTTGCTGACTCTGACAATTGTCTTTCACAAAATTCTTTATCAATCTCACCAAGCAGTTTTTCTATGTTTGCATAATTACTTACAATTTTTTTTAAGATTGGAAAACATGGTTTATTTAGAAAGTAGATTAGAGAGAGAGAGTAAAGGAAGGATCCACCTCTCCCAGACTGGGAAAAGGGCCAGAGCTCAAAGAGAAACATGGCCCCACTTATTAAGTTTAATACACAGTTTTTAAACTAGAACCTTCTAAGTTCATTATGCCATGGAACATTATGCAGAACTAATGTAAATTTAAGTAATCTAGATTTATATAACTAAAATAAAAGTAATATATTGCCAATTACTAGTTTTCTTAATTTGGGAGCATACATACAGAACTGACTTTTTATTGGAAAATAGTCTGATGATACACATTTTAGAGACATGTGAAGGAACTTTGATAAAACTTTTTCAATGCTTAAAAAATTTCTAGTATTGCAAGACCCTCCTACAAAAAATCATTTGGTTCATACCCTGAAACCCTACAAATTTTCTTTTTCTTTCTTTTTTTTTTTTAGTTGGAGTCTTACTCTGTCTAACTGGAGTGCAGTGGTCGCTCCCGGCCACTGCAGCCTCGACCTGCCATGCTCTGGCGATCCTTCTGCCTCAGCCTTCTGAGTAGCTGGAACTGTGGGCATGCACTACCATGCCGAGATGATTTTTGATTTATTGTAGAGATGAGGTCTCTCCAATTTGTCCAGGCAGGTCTCAAAACCGCGGGCTCAGGCAATCCACTCAGCTTCCCAAAGGCACGGGATTACAGACTGAGCCACTGAGCCCGGCACAAATTTTCTTAATATTCCATTGTGAGACTACTAAGACTGTCAAGTGATATTCTCTCTTAGTGTAGTAAATTTAATAAACTTAATTTTGTTTGATCAAGTTTTTTCTGGTGGCCTTGTAACAAAGTATTCTGCTTTGAAACTTTTTAAGATCATTCACACTATTTAAAGCCTTTTAATCTCTCTTTACCTTCTTATTCCTTCCTCCCTCATCCTCCATATGATCATATGTTTGCTTAAGAATTCCAGAGGCTAGCCTGAAAACAGACTAGAATTGGAGTTTTGATTGCAGAAACCTGCTTCTTGGGTGCAGTCTCTAGACAGTTAATCCATAACCTGACTGCGTAGAGATTATAGCAACCTAATATCCAGGAGGACCATCACCCAAGATGAGCCAACAGATCAAGACAGGGAGACCTGAACCCTATGCCACTTCTGTGTTTCCCATACCAACTTTCTCTTTTAATCAATCTGAGAATTTGAAGTGGTCTTTTTGTGACTTTAGTCAGCCAGCTTCTCAGAATGCTGGCCCTTGAAAAAAAAGGAAAAAAAAAACTATTTTTTTTTCTTACACCAACTCTTGTCTCTAGTTTGGCTTTTGGGGAGGCATAGCAGCTTTGGGTCCCCTTATATTCTTCTTGGAAAGTCAACAACTGAGAGTCAAATGTCTATATGTTTTTCCCTATTATCAGCATTTTAAAAATCCCAATCTTCCTGTTTCTCAGCTATTTGTACCCTAAGTATGTGGAAAACCTTCTTCTAACTCCCAGCAGGCAACATTCATACAAATTGGTGTCTGATTATTTTTCAATAAACACCAACATAGTTTTAAATGTGTGTCCTGAGTCTTAAAATGCTCTGATGAGACCCAGACTCCTAGCTACTTATTCTTGCCATTCCTCACACTTCTGCCTAGAGTGTCAAGTACTACTTCATGAGATTGTCACTGAACTATACTTTATGATACACATGGCTTAGAAATTCCAGTTCTTTGCTCTATCTGCTTGTCCAGCTTCAGGAATTTCAGCCCATTTGTTATGCCTTTCTAGTGCAAATATATAGTCAGTTTTCTTAATTACCCAAACCACTGATCTGTGATGTTTCTTTTGCCAATACCCTAACTATGAAAGACTCAATCAACTTTCACCATTACTACTATATGGCTATTACAAATATAGCTTATTTATATAAATAAAGTTATTTTAAATACAGTTGAAAAGCATAGTTGAACTAATAGCCTGATTCTTACTAGCTGTGAAAATCTAGAACTATAGAACTCCTCTAAACCTAAGTTTTCTCAATTGCAACAGAAAAAATCAAAAAATGAAATAAATGATATTTTATATGTAAATATAGTTTACAAACACAAAGTATCAAAGTATTAATCTATCAAATGGCTAGAATGCTTTGTTATTGCAAAACACAAAAAAGATTCATGACCTTGTAAATTGAATTAATGAACTATTGAAGGAAGATACCCGTAGAAACCTAGAATAAACTTAGTTTAGTGTAGTCTTTTTGCCTCATCATAACCATTTTTGCTTATACTTTACCCTGACATGGTTTGAGCCTAGCACAGTTTAAAGATAATAGATAAATTTCCAATATGCAGGTTTTTGGATACATTCAGACATTTTTAAGGTATATATATATATATATATTGAGTCGGAGTTTCACTCTGTCACCCAGACTGGAATGCAGTGGCTGCTCCCAGCCACCGCAGCCTCGACCTGCTGGGCTCTGGCGGTCCTTCTGCTTCAGCCTTCCAAGTAGCTGGAATTACAGGCATACACTACCACACCCAGCTAATTTTTTGATTTTATTGTAGAGATGAGGTCTAGCCTGCCCAGGTGGGTCTGAACTCGCGGGCTCAGGCAATCCACTCACCTCAGCCTCCCAAAGACACAGGACTACAGGCTGAGCCACCGAGCCCAGCTTAAGGTACATTTTACTGCAGTCCATTTTAGTGACAGTGGACCACAACACATTGGCAAATCTCCATCAAATGCAATACCAGGACAGCCCAACAACTCAATCTTTCAATTCTTGGTTTAGCATAATAAACTCTAGGAAATTTTCAGGTACTTTGTCAGAGGTGGAAGGTCAAAGATTACCCCTTGGTTGGCTGAAGCCAAAGAAATGATAATGAGACTACCTTTTAGTAAAGAGACTTGTGAATGAAAAACATTTGACAGGTTTCTCACAGGAAAAGTCTGTCTGGACCCAAATCTCCAAGTTAACCTATTACACACACAGACCCCACCACCATGGCAGCAATCATGTGACTAACCCACCCATCTGCCTACTGTTCATCACCTGATGTCAGTACCGCACTTACCTGCTGCTTAGTGATGATGGAGCAGACCATCACCCAATTACCTTAATGATCTTCCCCCCAAAAAGGGAAGGGTTAAAAGATATCAAATTTAGCAGTCATTTGCCTTTGCCAGACCATTGCTAGGCCATTGCCAGGTCATTGACACTGCCATTGCCTTGATAAGCCATGGTGTAGTCATGTGCTCTTTGAGCTATGGTCAGTTCATGTTTTCTTAAGGTTTGGTTCTTTTCCCTACCTTGGGGAGGTGAACTTCCTCTTTCTCTCTCTCTAATTCAGGTTTTTAATTTTTTTTTTTTTTTAGTTGGAGTCTCACTCTGTTGCCCAGGTTGGTGTGCAGTGCCATGCTTGCTTCCATTGCAGCCTCAAACTACTGGGCTCAGGAGATCCTTCCAACTCAGCCTTCCAAGTTGCTGGAACTACAGGTGTGTGCTACCATTTCTGGCTAATTTTTAATTTATTGTAGACATGAGGTCTTGCCAAGTTGCCTAGGCTGGTCTCAAACCCCTGAGCTCAGGCAATCCCCTCAGCCTCCCAAAGTTCTAGGATTACAGGCTTGAGACACCACACCAGGCCCTAATTTAATTTTTAAATAAACTATATTTTCTAATCTAATCCCTGTACAATTCTTTGCAGCATCAGATTGCACACCAAACACTCCTCATCCCCAGCAGGCCTGACCTATATTTCTGGAGGCCCCATTGGGAATGTGCTCTAACAATAACCTTGTTGACTTTGAGTTGCACTCTTTGTTGTGGATACAATGTAATATCATACCCTTATATACTGTGAGAAATAGAATAATTTATTTTTAAAAAGAACCCTGAACCATGTTTAAATGCTTTTGCTGAGTCTCTTCCTGCTTCTTTGTTCTCTTTTTTGTGAGATTTTACTTTGGCATGCTTTTATGTTCAAATTTTGAAGAAAACCATTCAAAATGAAATTTTGTAAGCCAATCAGCAAATAGGACATGTAAACAAAGGGATTTTGTAGCAACTCTAAACCAATCAACAAATAGGACATACAAATCAACTAATTGCATGACCCAATCAATGTGTGCCACTTAGGCAACTTATGGAAAAGCATTGTAATCTCTGGAAAGCCCAGCAAATGGAAGAATTGTGGAGGGACTTGCATTCTAGCTTACAAATAAGCTAACTGTAACAGCTCCAGTGTATCTGCCCACCAGACACACAATCTTGCAAGCCCACCTTTAATGTCTCACTTCTGTGGCACTCCATGTCTCTGTGTCTATCCTTTGATTTTGGACAGGTGAGTTCAATTCTCATATATACAAAAATCACAATAACAATTTGAATTTTCTAGAACCAGTTATTCAGGTGTTTTCATCTTCTGGAACCCTTACTTCTTATTCTCTTGGTATTGCTGCCAGCCTTCTTACCTTAGAGTGTTCATTAGCATCAGAGTATGGAAGTGAGCAAGGAAAGAGCAAGGGATGTGAGCTAAGACAAAACTCTATTCTGTATGTGAATTCTTGTTAGCAACCCTGTAAAAATACTTGTGACCGGAAAAGCTTTACTTGTGTATTTATGCTTTCTTCATTCAGGGAAGTGCTATGCAAGACATGGGCTATAAATACTTAATTTTGTGGTCTATGAAGTATGACATCAAATGGCTTCAAAGGAATAGCTGTGTCAAAATGTGTTATAGCTAACATCATTAATTTCTTCCACTTGGGTAGTATATATTTTGATTGTTAATCTTTACACTTAAATGTACATAATATCTATATTATACATAAACATAAATTTATGTATACATTTCAAAGAGGTGAATATTTAAAGTTAATTGTTCTATGAGTATAATTTTGTGTAAGTTTATTTTTGTGTGAGTATGTAAAGGACACACACAGATATTTAGCAGTTAGTGTTTAAAAAGAAAACAAAATGAAACAGATTAATTTGTAAACTTTTTTCAGGCTGATCTGACCCTGGTTTTCAAATGCAAATGAATAAATGATAAAAAACTGAAATCCCAGATATAATAGGGGTTTTCTAAAAAAATTAAATTCTTAATCTTAAAGTGACTGAAAAAAGATTTTCAGTAAATAAGTTTTGATTCAGTCACTACTATCAATAAAGCACCTTGAAAGATTTACATAACTGGAGGAATTATTCAGAGACAGAACTCCTTACTGTTCCCTCAGGGCATACATTGCTAGCAATCAGAGACAGTTAATCAGTTCTCTGCTGTGTTCTCCCTTGGTTGTACCTCTGGAAACTTAGGAGTAGTTCTTTTAGAAACACTTGATTACAATTATTCACAGTAGACTAGCTTGGGGCACACAAAGGCAAATCCAGCTGTCACCAGGGCTACATATAAAAAAAGTTTAGTGATTAATAGAAATAAGTAGTGCCTATTACTGAAACCAATATTGTGAAAACCCAATGACTTACTAGTATACACCTATAACTCGCTTGATTATTTTTGGTAGCTTGAAGAAAAAAAGTTGTAATATGCTTTCTGAAACACAAGTCTGCATACCATTTTATTATCTTTGATAATTCACAGGGCAAAGTTACAATAATCAATTATCACTAAATAGTACAAGTTCATGAGCAGCACTTTAAAACTCATAAGCTTATTTTGTAATTCAATAGTGGAAAAATATATTCCCATTTCTCTGTCAGATTGCTGTAGGTTTCTTGGTCAGTTCTGGGAGGTCAGAACTTATTTCAAGGCCATAGCAGCTTAAATGTAAGTGATTATACATTTCCAAAATCAATCAGGAGTGAAGTCACACTCAGGCTGCCCTCACCTGTCTTTCTATTTTCTGAGAAACTGCCAAGATCTTTGCACTATGCAATACTCTATGGGAGAAATCAAAATTAGGCTTTCAGAGATAAAATAAAGAATTAAAGTGAACAACACCATTAAGAAAATAAACAGACCAGCCAAACACAGGGGGAAAAAAACACATTATACTTATCTGGTAAAGGATTTGTATGGAGTCTATTCTGTTTAATGAACTCCTACAGATAACATTAAAAAGAAAAACTACACAATAAAAACAGGCATAAGATTTATATAGCTGGTTCAAACAAGAAATATACATGGCTAGGTTTGGTGGCTCAGGCTGTAATCACAGCACTTTAGGAGGCCAAGATGAGTAGATTGCCTGAACCCAAGGGTTCAAGACCAGCCTGGGCAACTTGGCAAGACCTCATCTCTACAATAAATAAATTTTAAAAATTAACCGGGTATGGTAGCACATACCTGTAGTCCCAGCAACTTGGAAGGCTGAGGCAGAAGGACAACCTGAGCTCTGCAGGTCAACACTGGGGTGTCCGTGAGTGTGCCACTGCACACTTGCCTGGGTGACAGAGTGTGACTTCAACTAAAAAAAATCTGTTAATCATTATTAGTTATTAGAGAAAGCAAATTTTAAAAATATACAAATATGAGCTGGGTGCAGTGGCTCACACCTGTAATCACAGCACTTTGGGAGGCCAAAGTGAGAAGATTGTGTGATCTCAGGGGTTCAAGACCACTCTGAGCAACATGGCAAGACATTGTCTCTACAATAAAATAAAAAAAAATTAGCTGGGCAAGTTGGCACATGCCTGTGGTTTCAGCTACTCAGAAGGCTGAGGGAGAAGGATCACCTGAGCCCAGCAGACTGAGGCTGTGGTGGTTGTGAGCATACCATTGCACTCCAGCCTTGGTGATGGAGTGAGACTCTACTCTGTTTACAGATATGGATAAAATCAAAGATGGTTAACACTAAATACTGACAAAAAACATGGAGCAGCTAGAAAACCCATATACTACTAGAAGGAATGTAAAATGGTATATCATTTTGAACACTAGCAATTTCTTGTAAATGAAATGCACTTTTACAATATAACTACCCTTACAAATCCACCCAGTTCTACTTCTGTGTATTTATACAAGATAAATAATAGTGCAGGTCCTCAAAAAGTCTTGTATAAAAATGTTCACACTAGCCTTATTTATGTTAGTTCCAAATTGAACACAACTAAAAGATTCATCAATTAAAAAATAAATCAATAATGTCTGGTATATTCATAAATTGAAATGATACTTAGCCTTGAAAAAGAATGGATTATTGAATCTCAAATACACTATGTTGAGTAAAAAAAAAAAATTAATGCACACACTAGCATGGTTCTATCTCAGAAATGTTATTCCAAGTGAAGTCTGAAAGTGGTTGCCTCTAGAAAGGGACACATTTCTCAGAAAGGGTCATGAAGAAAATCTCTAGAGTAATAGAAGCATTCTATATTATGTATTGAGTAATTATGGAAAGTAAGAATAGTGATTTATTTTCAAATCAGAGCTTAACTTATCTTGGGTTCTCAAGATGGTATCTAAATGCTTTGTGATTCTCTTTCACTGATTCACTTCCTGCTTCTTTGTGCTTCCTTTTTGTGACTTTTTACTTTGATGACTTCATGTTTAACCTTTTGGCAAGATCCAATCAGAATGGTAATTCTGTAAGACAATCAGCAAATAAGACATGCCAAAGAAATATTTCTATAAGCCAATCAAATGTGTCACATAACCATAATACAGGAAAGCCTGTAACTTCTGAAGTACTCCACCAATGAGGAACCAGGTAAGGAATCTGCATTTTAGGAATAAAAGTGCTTGTTCTTTCTGCTTCAGTGTGCCTGCTCAGCTGAGAGACACTTGTTCTTGCAAGAACAATATTAAAAGTACTGCTTCACTACACTGCTCTCTGAGTCTTCATGTAATTCTTTAATGACAAGACTGAGGAGGGTCAATTCTGTCTCTCACAGTCTTTGGGGCTTGTCTGGAATACCTGCACCTGTGCAACTGAACCCCCATTGGAGGGGAAGATGTATCTCACTTGATTTTAGGTGACTTGCTCTGGTCAGATTTTCCTGGCTCCTGTGATTCTTCTGATAGACCTGATACTGTAACTTGAGACTTGGCAGAGGAGAAACAGAGAAAAGGCAGGCACCACTGTGGCAACCTGGCAACCTCGTGCATGAGCCAAGGTAGGGAAACTGGACTACAAGTATTGCCTTGGGGATCAAGACATGAAGCAAGTTTGGAGTCCTGATACATGGTTTTGCTGTGCCTCAAAGGAAATGGCCAGAGATGGATGACGTGAATCCTAACATTTATAAGAAATCTCCAGGACAGGGGCTGAGGAGCTCTGAGACTACACAGCTCATCTGGTAACTGAGAATGGAATACGCAATCTAGGGCTAGGAAAGGAAGTCAAGATGAATTCCTTGAAATTTCCCCAAATAGTCCACTGAGGCAAAAGTTAAAGAACTGGAAAAATGGATCAGCCACAGTTACCCAAGCCTGTAATCCCAGCACTTTGTGAGGCTGAGGTGAGAGGATTGCCTGAGCCCATGGGTTTAAGACCAGCCTGGGAAACTTCACAAGACCTCATCTCTACAATAAATCAAAAAATTAGTTGCACATGGTAGCACATGCCTATAGTTCTGGCTACTTGGAAGGCTGAGGCAGAAGGATCGCCTGAGCCCAGCAGGTTGATGATAGGTGACCATGAGCATGTCACTGCCCTCCAGCCTGGAGTGAGACTCTGACTCAAAAAAAACTGGAAAAATGATTACAAAACTAAAGGAAAGGGAAAGAAGTAAATGATTGAATTTTGTTGCTTTGAATGGACTAAGGAATCAATCTGTAAGCCCTCAGTATTTTGGGCAAAATTTGGCTCAAATGAAGACTGACTTTGCCAGACTTTGGTTATCTATGTGAACAGTAAGCCCTCTGTTTTGTCTGAGGAGAGAAATCATGCCCTTTGATGGTTTCCAGAAACCCTTCTTACGTTTTCTCCTTGAATGGGAAATGAGGAAGAGAAGACATCTGGATCTCCAGTGGAGAAAGAGAAAACTTGGGATGTGCTCTCCTGCATTCCCCTGTTATAATCACCAAGAAGGTGGTTTCTGGGGCCAGGGGACAGCTGGGAATTTGGCTCTATTAGAAACTCAAGAATTGAGATCCTCAAGTACCAAACCCCTATACCCTAACTTGAAAAGAGAATGGAACAAAGCAAAAGAGATATTGAGAAATCCCCCCTTCCTCTGGAGGTCCAGATGAATTTTCAAAATTGTTCATGCTAAGGGAGGTTCCCTTGGAGCAGGGAGAAGTTGGCTTTGTTAATGCCCAGCTTACTATCACTGAAGCAAGAAATTTCAAAAAAAGAAATGAAACTATTATTAGATGATCCTTTAATATTAGCCAACCATGGTGATCAGTTTCCTGGACCTAATATATATACCTGGGTGGAACTAATGTCTATTATGAACATACTATTTACTGGTGAAGAAAGGGGAATGATTCATAGGGCCACTATGTCCATCTGGGAGCAGGAACATTCCTTGGTCCTGGGAGTAAAACTAGATGAACAAAAATATCCAAACATAGGCCCCAGAAGGGATAACAGTAACCCAGAACATAGGGTAAGAATGCAAGATTTAAGAGAATAATTAAAGGACTCCGAGAGTCAATCCCAAGATCCCAAAATGTCTCAAAGGACTTTGAAATCCAGCAAGAAGGCAGAAACTCCAACGGCCTTTTTACAAAGACGTAGAGATCAAATGAAAATATTCCGATTTAGACGCAGAAGATCTTGTTGGAAAGGGTCTTCTAAAAGTTAATTTTGTTACCAAAAGTTGACCAGACATTGCAAGAAAGTTAGAAAAGCTGGAGGTAAGGACTAAAAGACCTTTTGAGGAGTTGTTAACAGAAGCACAAAAGGTGCTTGTTAAAAATGATGAAGAAAAGCAGAAACAAAATGCAAGAATCATGGTAAGCACTGCAGAGAGAGTAGTTAGAAACAGAAATGAGGGACCCTCTAGAGCAAGGCCTGGATATCAGAAGGGACAAAATAGAGGAAGCCCTAACCCTTTCGGAACTGTGATGAGGGAACTTAATCGCAAGGGAGCTGAATGTTATCATTGTAAGAAACCAGGAAATTTCATAAGAGATTGTTCTGAATTGAAAAAGAAAGAAAAAATAGTCTCCCTTATGGCATTGGATGCAGAATAGGGAGGTTGGGTTCCCTTTTATCAGACACCACCAGAAAACCTTGATAAATCTGAAGGTGGGGTCTAATGGGGAAGACATTCTCTTCCTCATTGATACTGGGGCTTCTCCCTCATGTTTAGACCCCCAAATGTTCAATTTTTACTGGAAAGCTTCTAGTTTCCGGAATAAAGGGAGAAGGATTTCAGGTTCCTATATTTGAACCCATGATTATAAAAACTGAGACTGAGACACTGACAGGGCCTTTTTTGTCCCAGAAGCAGGAATAAATCTAGGCAGAGACCTAATTGCCCAGATGAGCCTTAATATAGGGCCAAAACAAGATCCAAATGGCATATCTCACAGAGTAAGAGGAATCAAGAATTAGCCCTAGCCGGGCTCGGTGGCTCAGCCTGTAATCCCGCGCCTTTGGGAGGCTGAGGTGAGTGGATTGCCTGAGCCTGCAGGCTCGACACCCACCTGGGCGGCAAGACCTCATCTCTACAATAAATCAAAACATCAGCCGGGCGTGGTATAGGTGAAAGAAAAGTCTGCAAATTCCCCCCATTCAGATTTCTGTAAAACAACCAAATGAAATTGTGTGTAGAAAACAATATCCTATTTCTAAGGAAAGAAAAAAGGGACTTCAACCAGCAATTGAGGGTCTTATTAGGGGTGGACTTTTAGAACCAAGCATGTCACCATATAATACCCCAATACTTCCAGTAAAGAAGTCTGATGTGTCCTACTGGCTAGTGCAGGACTTATGGGCAATAACCCAAATAGTCCGGACTCGACATCCTGTGGTTCCAAACCCCTATACCCGCCTTAGTATAATTCCTTATGAACATGAATGGTTTAGTGTGATAGACCCCAAGGATGCTTTCTGAGCCTGCCCATTAGCTCCCAAGTATAGAAACCTCTTTGTCTTTGAATGAGAAAATCCTACAAATGTAAGAAAACAACAGTATCACTGCACTGTGTTACCCCAAGTCTTTACTGAATCTCCTAATTTATTTGGCCAGATTCTAGAAACTGTATTAGATGAACTTCTGTCTTTGGCTGACACTAACATTTTGCAATATATAGATGATCTAATCTCAGGAACAGATAAAGCCCAGATCTCTGAAGCAACTATAAATTTATTTAATTTCTTGGAACAGCAAGGACAAAGGTAAATATAAGCTGAAATTTGTGGAATGAGAAACTAAATATCTTGGACATTTAATCAGTGCAGAAAAAAGGAGAATTAGCTCTGAAAGAATAACCAAAATAGTTAACTATCCTAGGTCCAAAACAAAAAGGGGAATTCAAAAATTCCTAGGTCTAATAGGTTATAGCAAACTATGGATTGATTCATGTGTGACCTAAATTAAAGGTTTATATTTAAAACTATTGAAGAGAACATCACACTTGCTCCAATGGACTAAAGAGAAAATACAAAGTTTAGAAAATTTAAAACAGGCCCTAATTATAGCCCTATTCTCACTCTCCCCTCTTAGATAATCCTTCCCATTTGTTTGTAGCAACTGATCAAGGAACAGCCATTGGTGTACTTACCCAAGATTGGGGTGGGGGAAGGTAACCCATAGCCTTTATATCCAAACTATTAGATCCTGTGCCCAAGGGCTGATCAGAATGTGTTCAGGACATTGCACCTACCACCTTGCTACTTGAAGAAAATTGGAAGTTAACCTTTGAAGGAACCCTTCTGGCTACTGCCATAATCAAGTTCAGGCCATCCTGAATCAAAGGGTTGCCTGTTGGTTTATTGACTCCAGAATCTTAAAATATGAGGTAATGTTATTAGAGAGGGATGATTTAATATTAACTACAGACTCTTATATGAATTTAGCCAGTTTCCTGAAGGCCAGGGAAAAGGAAGATCAGAAGACATTGGATCATAACTACCGAGATATTATTGAACATCAAGCTAAAACCAGATTATATCTGAGAGAAAATCCACTTTATTCTGGTGTTAGATTGTTCCTAGATGGCTCCTCCAGAGCGGATGAAGGAAAAAGACATACTGGGTATTCACTTATTGATGGGAATAACCTATTCATTTACAAATAAGGGAGGCTACTTAACTCATGGTCTGCACAAACTTGTGAATTATATACTCTTAATCAAGCCCTAAAAATACTTACAAATAAGGAAAGTACAATCTATACAGATTGTAAATATGATTATGGAGTAGTACATACTTTTGGAAAGTTCTGGATGGAAAGGCATCTCAATAAACAGTAGACAAAAAGTGTTAGTCCATGGGGAACTAATTAAACAAGATTTAGAAAATTTACTACTTCCCACTGAAATAACTACAACACATGTAAATGGTCATCAACAAGGAAGTTTTTTGAGGCAATTGGTTATAAATTGGCTGATGAAGTAGCGAAAGAGATTGCCTTAAAGAAAGAAATTAAGCTTCTGAATCTTACCTATAACTTGTCTGTAATCACCATAAGGCCACAGTTTACTGAAAGGGAAGTAGAAGAAATGAAAAAGATGGGAGCTGTCCCAACCAAGAAGGGAGGTAGATCCTCCTCAATGGGAGAAAAATGGTTAAAAAACCAATTATTAGGGAATTGGTAACTATACTGCATAAGGAAAGCCACTGAGGAGCTCAAGCAATGTGTGATGTACTTTTAAAAGCCTGTAGATGGACTGGCATGGTGGCTCAAGCCTGTAATCCCAGCAGGAAAGTATAGAATAAAAAAAGCTAAAAACTTAAGAAACTAAAAATCCAAAAAAATTGTTTTCTACTGATTTTTTTTTGTTTTTTGTTTTTTTTTTGAGTAGGAGACCTACTCTTTCATTCAGGCTGGAGTGCAGTGGCATGCTCATGGCCACTACAGCCTGGATCTGCTGGGTTCTGGCGATACTTCCACCTCAGTCTTCCAAGCAGCTGAAACTACAGGTGTATGCCACCTCACCCAGCTAGTTTTATTTTTTATTTGTTGTAGAGATGAGGTCTCGCCAAGTTGCCTGGGCTGTTCTTGAACCCTCAGGCTCAGGCAACCCACTTGCCTTGGTCTCCCAAAGTGCTAGGATTACAGGCTGAACCACTGAGCCTGACCAGTAAGTTTATTTTATTTATAACATATGATAAAATCTTTTAGAATAAAAACACATAATTTATAATTCTTTTTTAAATTTTTTTATCAATATTTTTTATTATGATGTTGTGGGGTACAGTTAGGGGTACAAATATATTTCATTCAGGCACCCTGTTGATAAGAGGTGTTTCCCCATCCCCAGACAGATATTTGCTACTGTTAATCCCATCTCCCCGCCCATAGTTTCCCACTACTGTCAGTCATTTTCTTCTAGTATTACATTGGATGTTCAATGTCCACTATATGAGTAAGAACATGTGATACTCAGATCTTTGTTTCTGTGAGAGGTCACTCAGTATTATAGACTCTAGTTCCATCCAGGTTGCTGTGAAATTCATAACTTTGTTCTTTTTTGCTGCATGGTATTCCATCATGTATATGTACCACATTTTCTTAATCCAGTCCTCTTTTGATGGGCAGCATGGTTGCTTCCAGGTTCTTGCTATTGTGAACAAGACTGTGATAAACATACGTGTGCAGATATCTTTTTTATAGAGTGATTTGAGTTCTTCAGGATATATTCCCAGTAGGGGGATTGCGGAGTCATATGGGAGGTTGATATTTAGAGATTTTAGGAATCACCACACTGCTTTCCAAAGAGGTTGCACTACTTTACATTCCCACCAACAGTGTAGAAGTGTTCCCTTTCTGTCACACTCTCTCCAGCAGCTGTTCTTTTTTGAGTTGATAATTGCCATTCTGACTGGAGTTAGGTGGTATCTCAGTGTGGTTTTGATTTACATCTCCCTGATGATTAGTGAGGTTGAACATTTCTTCATGTGTCTGTTGGCTGCTCGGATGTCTTCCTTTGTGAAGTGCCTGTTCATTTCTTTTGCCCATTTTATAATGGGGTTGTTTGTTTTTTTCTTTTCAGCATGTTTGAGTTCCTTGTAGATCAAAGATGTTAAGCCTTTGTCTGACCTGGTGTTGGCAAATACTTTTTCCCATTCTGTAGGCTGTCTCCCTGCTCTCTTGATGGTTTCTTTGGCTTTGCAGAAGTTATCAGTTTAATAAGGCCCCACTTGTCTATCTTGTCTCTTATGACCTGTGGATTCAGGTTATGTTCATGATTTGGAGACCAGTTCCAATTTCCATGAGGGTATGTCCTTCCTTTTCGAAGGTCCTTATGGTTTGAGGTTTTACATTTAGGTCTCTGATCCATTTGGAGTTAACCTTTATGCATGGGGATAGATAGGGGTCCTGTTTGAATCTTCTGCATGTGGTCAGCCAGTTTTCCCAGCACCATTTACTGAATAGGTTCTCCTCTCCCCAGTTGTAAGTGGTGAAGCCTTTGTCGAAGATGAGTTGGTTGAGAAATTGAGGTTTTGTTTCTGGAATCTCAATTCTATTCCATTGATTTATATGCCTATTCCTATACCAATACCAAGTTCTTTTGACGATTGCAGCTTTATAGTAAAGTTTGAAGTCTGGTAATGTAACACCACCGGCTTTTTTTTTTTTTTGCTGAGGATTATTCTGGCTATTCTTGGTCGTTTGTGTTTCCACATGAATTCCTATGTTGTTTTTTCTAGGTCTGAGAAGAATGTTGCTGGTAATTTGATGGGTATGGCATTGAATTTGTAGATTGCCTTAGGTAACATGGACATCTTCACAATGGTGATTCATCCAATCCATGAACATGGGATATTTTTTCACTTGTTTGTGTCATCTTTGATTTCTTTGAGCAGTGTTTTGTAGTTTTCATTGTAAAGGTCTTTCACGTCTCTGGTTAGGAAGATGCCAAGGTATTTCATTTTTTTGTGTGTGGCTATTGTGAATGGAATTGTGTTTTTTATTTGGGTTTCTGTTTGTTTATTATTGATGTAAAGAAATGCAATTGTCTTTTGCACATTTATTTTTTATCCTGAGACTTTGCCAAAGGTCTTTATTAGTGTAATGAGGTTTTTGACAGATTCTCTTGGGTTTTCAAGGTACACAATCACATCATCTGCAAAGAGAGATAACTTGACTTCCTCTTTTCCTATTTGGATACCCCTGATTGCCTTCTCTTCTCTGATTGCTTGAGCCAGGACTTCCAATACTATATTGAACAGGAGGGGTGAGAGTGGGCATCCTTGTCTTGTTCCAGTTTTCAGAAGAAATGGTTCCAACTTTTGTCCATTTAGGAGTATGCTGGTTATGGGTTTCTTGTAGATGACTTTTACTATTTTGAGGTATGTTCCCCATATGCCTAGATGTTCAAGGGTTTTTATCAAGAAGGGGTGCTGGATTTTATCAAAAGCTTTTTCTGCATCTAATGATATAATAATGTGGTTTTTGTTTTGACATCTGTTAATGTATTTAATTACATTTATGCTTTTATGAATGTTGAACCAGCCTTGCATCCCAGGAATGAAGCCTACTTGGTCATGATGGATGATTTTTGAGATGTATTGTTTAATCTGGTTTGCTAGGATTTTGTTGAGAATTTTAGCTTCTATGTTCATCAAAGATATTGGACTGTAGTTCTCTCTTTGTTGGATC
>NW_007017746.1:262205-264004 GCF_000164805.1 Carlito syrichta
GGTAGGTTGTGTGATGTCAGAAAGTCCTCCATTTCCTTAAGGTTTTCAAGTTTGTTTCCATACAAGTGTACATAGTAGTCTCTAATGATCTTTTGTATTTCTTCAGGGTCAGATGTGACATCATCTTTTGTGTTTCTGATTGTGCTTATTTGGGTTTTTTCTCTTTTTTTCTTGGTCAGTCTAACTAGGGGATCATTGATCTTGTTTATCCTTTCAAAGAACCAGGTTTTTGTTTCATTGTTTTTTTGTATTATCTTTTTGTCTTCTATGTCCTGGATTTGGGCTTTTATTTTGGTGATCTGGATTCTTCTGCTGAAATTAGGGTTTTTGTGGTCTTGTTTTTCCAGCTTCCTTAGGTGGCTTTTTAGGCTGTTAATTTGTTTTCCTTCCGTTCTCTTCATGTTTGTTTGTAGGGATATAAATTTCCCCTTACTACAGCTTTTAAGGCATCCCAGAGATTTTGGTAAGATGTTTCTTCATTTTCATTTGTTTCCAGGTATCTTTTGATCTCTGTTTTGATTTCATCATTGACCCAGGAGTTGTTTAGCATCATGCTGTTTAGTGTCCATGTCTTTGTGGGTTTTGGGAGGACCTTGTTGTTGTCAATGATTATTTTTAATCCACTGTGGTCCGAGAAGGTGCATGGTAGAATTTCAGTCCTTTTAAATCTGCTTATGTTTGATTTATGGCCAGTTATGTAGTTGATCTTAGAATACATTCCATGTGGTGATGAGTAGAATGTGTATTCTGTGGTCTTTGGATGCAGTGTTCTGTAGGTATCAATTAAGTCCATTTGGTCCAGAGTCACATTGAGGTTCCGGTGCTCCTTGCTGATTTTTTGTCCTGATGATCTGTCTAAGGTTGTGAGTGGTGTATTAAAGTCCCCAGTTATGATGGTGTTAGAGTCAATATCTTTCTTTAATTTTCCTAGAAATTGCTTTATGAAAGTTGGCACACCCATGTTGGTTGCATATATGTTTAGGATAGATATTTCTTGTTGATGGAGTAAACTTTTATCATGATGTAGTGACCCTCTGTATCTTTTTAAATTTTCGATAGCTTAAATGGTATTTTGTCTGAAATTAGGATCATGACTCCTCCTTTCTTTTATGTTCCATTTGCCTGAAAATTTGTTTCCCATCTTCTTACTTTGAGTCTGTGTATGTCCTTTCTAGTGAGATGGGTCTTTTGAAGGCAGTATATTGTTGTCTGGTAATATTTTATTCATTTTGTCATTCTATGTCTCTTCAGTGTTGCCTTTAGTTCATTCACATTCAGGCTAATTTTAAAATGTGAGAGTTCGTCTCTATCATAGAGTTCTTATAGAGTTGTTGTTCTTCCAATTGTTTTTTTTTTTTTTTTTTTGTCTTTCTTTGGATTTTGGGGTTGGTTCATGTATATTTTATTCTTTTCCCTGTACTCTTGTGAAAAACGTTGTTCTTTTTTCCTTTTCTTCTGTGTTTAGTACTTTCTTAAGTGTTTCATGTACAGGGGGTTTGGTGACAGCATAAGTTCTTAGGGATTGGACATCTGGGAAAGATTTTAATTCTCCCTCACTGATGAAGCTTAGATTGGCCGGGTAGGTTATTCTTGGTGAAAATCTTTATCTTTTAGGAGTTTGAAGATAGAGCTCCTAGCTCTCCTAGCCTGCAGGGTTTCTTTTTCTTCTATTCTGATTGGTCTTCCATGATAGGTGATCTGGTCTTTTTCTCTTGCTGCCTTTAGGATTTTTCCTTTTATGCCTACTTTTTTTAGGCAAATTATTATGTGTCTAGGAGTTCGTCTTCTCATTTGTTGTC
>NW_007017746.1:264903-285795 GCF_000164805.1 Carlito syrichta
AGGTTGGAGTGTAGGCTGCAATCTGTACTTTTTGCAGTTTTGAGGTTTAATTGAGAGGGAAGCTGTGGTTCAGAATGTATATGCTGATTCTAGCATCCACAAACAGGTGTATTTCCTTCTGCCTTACAATCTGTCCATTCAGCAGTATGTAGTCTTGGTTCAGTTTGGGTTTGGCTGCCTGGGAGTTGCTTTTATCTGATTCAGCTTAGGGGTGGGGCTTTCTCTCCTGTTTAGTGATGTTACCTTAGGAACCGAGGTTTAGTTTGTTGATAGGTGGGCAGGGCAATGGAAATCTCTTTGTGGAGAAAGGCAGAGGCAGATTCTCTTTTGTACATTCCCTTTTCTCCACTTTTCTGGGTCCCCAAGCTTGGGGTCACATGCTGAGTGCCTCAGCCAGGGTGGGCCCAGAGCTCCAAAGCTCCAACAGGCAGGTGGTGAGTGGCAAGAGTGGCCCTGGGCCCCCCACAGAGTACTTCAGTCAGGTATGGGACCAGCGTTTCTGAGGGGCAGGTGCCCAGAGCCTCCCTGAGTGACTGGCAGCTTGGTGCTGGGTGCTGGGCAAGAGACAATGTAGCCAGGGAGCTAGCTGAGACTTGAGACTCCCACGCACATGGGGGAACAGCAGCAGCAGGGGGTCACAATATCCGGCCCTGCGTGGGACTGAAGGTCCCCAGGCCTCAGACCAGCACGGCTGGTGGCGGGCTCGGGGATGGGGTAAGAACAGTAAGAGTCTTTTTGGGAACTCATGTTTGGAGAATCTCACAAGTTCACCTATGCCATTGCCATCTTGTTCCCCCATCTATAATTCTTTTTTATCATTGAGACCCAAGAAATAAAAGTTTTACTAGCAATTAAAGAGCACATATACTTTTCCTTTTACAACATTTGTAAATTATATAAAGACTTTAGTTTTTTTATTGGTTCCAAACATGTTAACTTGTCACTGATAATTGCCTTTAATACAATACAACCTAAGTATTCCTATCAAAGTGTGATTTTTCCCCCCAGCTAATTGGAAGGCTGAGGTGGAAGGATCAGAAAGTGTATAATTTTTTAAGGGCATATAATGATGCAGGGTGTATTAGCTTTTTTTTTTTACAGAGCTGTCTTTTAAATTTGATAGGCTTTAAAGTCCATAATAAATAAAATTAATAATTTTAGATATTCAGAAAAAAATGACCAGTTGAGTTTTGCCCAAGTAGCAGTTGTGACCATCCCACCGAGGTTATATATGGATCTTATTCAATAAAACATATCCATGATTGCTTCTTATAAAATCCTACAGAAAATTTTTTTGGCATAACATAAACTCTTCTATTATAGATCCATAAATATACTTTTTTCATGAACTGTGTGTCTTCCCTTGAAATAAGGTCAGAACCCAAAGTTATTATATTTCAATTTCCTGAAAGAATGCTATAAAAATATACAGCCTCTTGTTACTGCCTCATAGTTAAAGTTGATAGGGTAGACATGAAAATAATGCTGTCTTCAATCACCAGAGCTTAAATGGATCTGCCTGAATCAAAAGAGAACTATTCATAAGTCAAAATGCAAGTAGTACCACAAGTAGAATGAGAAATTTAATTTAGTTTGCTTCTAATTTTTAATTGTTTTCAAATGTTTGTGGTGCAATTTCTGGGTACACCTTATGCAGAACTCTGCTTGTGTTTTCTTAGAATAGAGGTTAATGAACCAACAGAAGAAACAGGGTTAGTTAAAAACCAAACAAACCAAAAATAGTTTCCCTGATTCAGCTACAACTATGTTAAGAGTCAGGACAACTACATTTACATGATTCAAAAGTGAGTCTTTCTCTATCAGACCATTGGGAAAATACTGTTATATATGAGACTGATTTATATTATCCCCCATTTTACATAAGTGTGACCATAAGTAGTCTCAGCATACCATAAAGAAGATGCAAAATCAAAAGTCTTAGGAATACATACCATCATGGCAGCAACTAAGGCCTAGCACAAGATTAAATAGTGCTATTAGAACAATCCTATCACAGGCAATTCCTTCAGATCCCCTCCCACTATGGGAGATTTCTGTCCTCTCAATAAATCCTGTTTTAACAAAAAAAGAATAATCCTGTCACTTGTACATAGATAGCCTGAATAACATGCATAAAGGTAATATATAGCTTGTGGATCAAAATCCTAAAAATAAGACAAATACGCACTTCAGATTTAAAACACACTGTTTGTGGAAGATTCATGTTCTTTTCCCCATTCTTACTTCATGCCTTCCCCTCAAAGGTAAACATGATTTTGAATAGTCTCCTTATCATTTACTGACTGTATTGGTCAACACATATGTATACATTCCTAAGCAATATTTTACTCATTTTTGCCTATTTTAATCCTATAGTATTATACTATATATTTTCTTAAGCAATTTATTTTTTGTTAAGTCAACAATATTTCCATAAAATTAATACATATTGTTGAACGTACCTTTTTGTTTAATCTTTGTAGTACTATATAATTATAATAAATTGTTTCACTATACTATAATTTATTTATACATTATTCTTTGATGGAAATTTGGATGCTTTCCAGCTTTTCTTGGTATTACAAATAATACTGCTATGAATATTTTTGTAGGTGCACAGGCATGGAAATTTTTCTAAGGTCTATGCATGTCCAACTTTAAACATAATATCAGATTGTTTTCATTATGTGTGTATCACATTTGTCTACCATGAACAATGTTTGTCACATCATTTTGTTTTCTATTTTAACCATGTTTGGTGTTGCATGCATGGGTAATAGACCTATTCAAAGTTTAATGCAGTAATGGAAAGGTTTATATATAGGGTCTCATATTCCATATCACAAATAATTTTTAAGAAACTATTAATTGAAAAGAGAATAAAATATTATTCCCTAACAAAATATATATGTGCATGATACTAGATTTTCTTCATAAGCATAGCTCAACAAATTCAGTACAGAAGCAGATTTGAGAATCTAGTTGTCTCCTATCAAGCCAGACATTAAGAGATTTGCAAAGATGTAAAGCAATATTAATACATTCAGTGAATTAATTTTGTTTTGAAAAGCATAATTATTTTCTTACAATATATTTATGTTAAAGTATAATCGATTTTTCATTTTTTGAAAGTTTAATTTTACCTATTATATAATATAATAAAATATATTTTTAATTAATAGGCAATTTTAGAGACACTTTAAGTATACAGAAAAATATTATTATTTTGGATGAAATCATTTACCTGTTTTAAATTTGATTTTTTTCTTTTTTTTTTTGATTCAGAATCTCACTCTGTTTCCCAGATTCAAGTGCAGTGACACACTGATGGCCACCACAGCACTGACCTGATATGTTCAGGCTATCCTTCCTCCTCAGTCTTCCAGGTAGCTAGAACTGTAGGCATGTGCCACCATGCACAGTTAATTTTTTGATTTATTTTAGAGACTAGGTCTCACCAAGTTTCCCAGGCTGGTCTCGAACCTCTGGGCTCAAGCAATCCTCTCGTCTCAGCCTCCCAAAGTGCTGGGATTTCAGGCTTGAACCACCAGGCCTGGCCTCTATTTTTGACTTTTTAATAAATGCCATACTTACTGGTGTAAAATAATATCTCATTGTAGTTTTGATTTGCATTTCTCTGATGATTAGTGATGTTGAACATTTTTTCATGTTTGCTGACTGCTTATATGTCTCCCTTTGACAATTGCTGGTTCATGTCCTATGCCCACTTTTAATAGAGTTGTTTTACTCCTGTCAATTCCTTTGAAGTCCTTATAGATCCTGGATGTTAGGCCTTTGTTGATGCAGAGCTTGCAATTTTTTTCCATTCTGTGTGTTGTCTTTGATTTTCTTGATGGTTTCTTTTGCTGTACAGAAGCTTTTTAGCTTGATAAGGTCCCATCGTCCCATCTGTCAATTTTAGTTTTTGGTCCATTGGCTTTTGAGGACTTGGCCATGAATTCATTGCCTAGGCCTATGTCTAGGAGGGTGTTCCCTAGCCTTTCTTCTAATATTTTTATAGATTGAGGTTTCATATTTAATATTTGATCCATTTTGAGTTAATTTTTGTATAAGGTGATAGGTAGGGATTCAGTTTTTGTCTTCTGCATGTGTTTGCCAGTTTTCCCAGCACCATTTGCTAACTAGAGTTTCCTTTACCTTGTGTTTCTTTTTATCAGCTTTCACAAAGATGAGTTGGTTGTAGGTCTCTGGGTTTACTTCTGGATTCTCTATCCTGTTCATTGGTCTACATGTTTTTGTTTGTTTGTTTGTTTGTTTTACCAGTATCCTGATGTTTTGGTTACAGTAAACTTGCAGTAGTGTTTGAAGTCTGGGATTGTTATGCCACCAGCTTTTTTCTTTTTGCTGAAGATCACTTTAACTATTCAAGTTCTTATTTACTTCCATATGGATTTAAGTATTTGTTTTTCTAGGTCTGTAAAAGATATTGCTGGTAGTTTGATAGAAATTGTGTTGAATCTGTAGATTGCTTTTAGTAGTATGGACATTTTGACAATATTGATTCTTCCAGTTTATGAGCATGAGATGTTCTTTCATTAGTTTGTGTCACCCTTTATTTATTTGAGCAGTGTTTTCTAATTCACATTGTAAAGATCTTTCAATTCTTTGGTTAGGTGCATACTGAGTGTGTGTGTGTGTGTGTGTGTGTGTGTGTGTGTGTGTGTGTCCATTGTGAATGAGATTGTGGTTTTAGTTTGGCTCTTAGCCTGCTTGCTATTGGTATGCAGAAATGCAGTTGATTTTTGTAAAACTTTGTATCCTGAGATGTTGCCAAAGTCATTTATCAGTGCAAGGAAGTTATTGACAGACTCTCTAAAGTTTTTTAGGTGTAGAATTATATCATCTGCAAAAAGAGATAATGCAACTTTATCTTTTCTATTTTAATACCCCTAATTTCTCTTTCCTTCCTGATTGCTCTTGCTGAGACTTCCAGTACTATGTTAAATTGGAATAGTGACAGTGGACATCCTTGTCTTATTATGGTTCTTAGGAGGAATACTTCCAGCTTCTGTTCATTAAGTAAGATATTTGTTTTGGGTTTGCCTTAGATGACCTCTTATTATTTTGGGGAATGTTCCCTCAGTGCCTAGGTGTCTGCTGGTTTTTATCAAGAAGGAATATCGGATTTTATCAGATGCTTTTCCTGTGTCTGTTCAGATCATTATATGGTTCTTGGTTTTGCATTGTTTATGTGGCAGACTGCAGTTATTAATTTTCATATGCTGAATCAGCCATGTACCCAGGGAATAAAGACCAAGTGGTCATGTTGAATGATCCTTGTAATGTGATTTTGGATGTGATCTGCTAGAATCTTGTTGAGAAATGTTGCATCTATGTTCATAAATAAAACTGGCCTGCAAATTTCTTCCTTCATTTGGTTTTTGCCATTTGGGGGTATTAGGATGATATTTGCTTTGTAGATTGAGCTTGGAAGGATTCTTTCCTTCTTGATTACTTGAAATATTTTCAGTAGGATTGGCATCAGTGCTTTCTCATATATCTTATAGAATTAAGTTTAGAAACCATCAGGCTGAGGTTTTTTATTGGCAGGGAAGTTTCTCTTACTGAATAAACTTCTTGGCTTATTAACAATCTCATTAGGGTTTCAATTTCTTCCTTTTTCAACCTTGGGATGGTGTGTGTTTCCAGAAATGTATTAATTCTCTAGATTTTCTAACTTACTAGCATAAAGATATTCACAGTGATCTCTGATAATCTTTTGTATTTCTTTAGGGTCAGTTGTAACATTGCCTTTTTTTAAAATTCTGATTGCATTTTTTCAAATTCTCTCTCTCTCTCTCTCTCTCTCTCTCTCTCTGATTTGGATTGTTACTCTGTCACCCAGGCAAGAATACAGTGGCATGCTCACAGTCACCCTAGCTTTTGCCTGCTAGGCTCCACCAATCCTTCAGCTCAGTCTTCCAAGTAGCCAAAACTACAGGAATGTGCTACCATGCCTGGTTAATTTTTTATTTATTGTAGAGATGAGGTCTTGCCAAGTTTCCCAGGCTGGCCTTGAACCTGTGGACTCAGGCAATTCACTCACCTTGGCTTCCCAAAGTGCTGGGTTTACAGGCTGAGCCACCAAACCCTACCTTCTCTCTCTTTTTAAGCAACCCAGATATCTGTCAATCTTATTCATTATATCAGAAACAAGCTTTAATGCTTGTTGATCCTTTGTATTTTTTGTTTCTATTTTATTTAGCTTTACTTTGCATTAACTAAGAAGTTGTAAAATTTTTATAGTATTTATAACACACAAATGTCAATATATAGCCCATGAAAACAAAATATTTGAGGTCTTCAATCATTTTTCATTTTGATTTTGTCAGCTTTACTGAGATATAATTTCCAAAACTAAAATTTACAAATTTTAAGGTTATTATTCAATGATTTTGTCAAATGAGTACTGCTGTGTAATTATCACTGCTGTCATTACATAGAACATTTTCATCGCTGCCAGAATTTACTCCTGCCATTCACACTAATCTTCTTTATATCAATATAGCTTTGACTTTTCTATAATTTTACAGAAATAAAATCATTTAGTTTATAGTATTTGCATCTAGTTCTTTTCACTTTGAGTGATTTTGAGATTTATTCATTCTTCTATTCAATTCCTTTTTCCTTCTTCAATTCTATTGATCTATACATTTTCTTTAATAAAACTGCTTTGTCTTATTTTAGCCTTATAGTAAGTTTTAAAATTATATAGTGTAAATCTTCTGATTTTGTTGCAGTTTGTCAGAATTATTTGAGTTATTGTAAATCCATTGCATTTACACATAAGAGCTTAACAAGTTTGTGAATTTATATATAAAAAAAGTGATTTTAATTAGTATTCATTGAATCTATACTCAATTTTAGGAAGGATTATCACCTTAACATTTATGAGTCTTTGATTTACATTATTTATATCTTTCCATTAATTTATGCCTTTTAAAATTTTTCCCAGAAATATTTTGTGGTTTTTACTGAATATATTTTGCTAAATTAATCCATAAAACCTTCCATTTTGGCCAGGCTTGAAGGCTCAGCCTGTAATCCTAGCATTGTGGGAGGCCAAGGTGAGTGGATTGCCTGAGTCAGGGGGTTCAAGACCAACACAGGCAACTTGGTAAGACCTCGTCTCTACAGTAGATCAAAAATTAGCCAGGCATGGTAGTGCACACCTGTAGTTCTGGCTACTTGGAAGGGCTGAGGTGGAAGGATAGCCTGAACCCAGAAGGTCAAAGCTGCAGTGACTATGAGCAGTAAGTCACTGCACTCCAGCCTGGGTGACAGAGTGAGACTCCAACTCAAAACTAACAAACAATAACAAAACTTTCCATTTTAATGCTATTTAAATGGTAGTTTTAAGAAAATTTTAATTTCCTTTTGTTTTTCAAATTGGAATCTCACTTTGTCACCCAGGCTGGAGTGCAGTGGCACATTCTCAGCCACCCAAACTCTGACCTGCTGGGCTCTGACTATACTTCTGCCTTAGCCTTCCAAGTAGCTGGAACTACAGGTACACACTACCATGCCTGGCTAATTTTTTAAAAAAATTATTGTAGAGATGAGGTCTTGCCAAGTTGCCCAGGCTGTTCTTGTACCAGTGGGCTCAGGCAATCTATTTGCCTCTGCCTCTGAAAGTTCGGGGATTAGAGGCTGAGCCACTGAACTTGGCCTCCAATTTTTTTGTTCCTAGGAACACAATTGATTCAACTCAATGAATTTGCATACAGTGGAACTACAAAATTCACTATTTTGTTCTTGTAACATTTTGTAGATTATTTAGGATTTTCTGTGTAAACCTTCATGTTATCTGTAAACAAGAGTATTTTTACCTATCTCTTTCCAATAAGAATGTCTTTTATTTAATTTCTTAGATTATTTCCAGAGTGAAGACCTTCAATGCAATGTTGAAAAGATGGTGAAAGTAAACAGCCTCACCTGTTTTCAAACCTTACAACAAAGTCATCAGTCCTCAACATTGAATATAATGTTAACTACTGGTTTTTGTAGGCCCCAAGAAGGTGTCTACTTCAGTAGCTCTGCTGTGCTGAATCACTGGTTGGCAGTGGCCAAGGTAGGGTGTAAAGAGCATGAACAAGATGTTGAATTCCAGAGATGGCAGTAGGGTAGGGGTCATTTGCAGCTAGTTACACTCTCTAGCTTTGGAGGATCTGAAGCTACATTTTCATGGTCACTTCAATTGGATATTTTTGAAATGTATTAAATGAAGGATTCTGTGCTTGACTGATATTGAAAAATCAAGACACTAGATTCTCTATGAAGAATAGACTTTAGAAATGCTACTGAAGAAGTGAAACTACCAATTGGTAGTTGCAGTATTCAGGTGAAAAGTACAAACTTATATAATATACTATATTATATATTACCTATATGCAGTTGTGTATAGAAAATTATGCATACTATATACATAATAATGAAAAGTTAAATAATTATAAGGTATTTCACTGTGAAATTTAACTAATATTAAAAATCCAGAAAATATGGTTGCTATCTTTGTCTAGATTATTTCTCTGGTATTTCAACTTTAAAGTACTTTACTTTGTCAGTGTTAAATTCAAACCTGCAAGGATCACATTGTCCAGTGGAAGACCACATAGTGTGTTGTGCAATGAACGCTCTTGCTCCAAGATAGCCACAAAAACCTTCTGTTTAGAAAGTACATTATAAACTCAGAAGCTTCTGTAGGTCCTTCTTTAAGGATGGTAGTACTGAATCAATTTTCTCAAAAACGTAGGCACTGATATAAATATGGCCACTACTTAGTGAAGTTAAAGATTTACACTAATGTTTAAATAATTTCTCCAATGGCATATCACTTAGCATATTGTGCGACTTTCCTTGTTGTAGGTAAGACTACTAATATTTTTTGTGTGTCAGGTTCTGTGGAAACATAGATCAAGACTCTCTGCAATAAAAATTCAGTACTGTAAGTTAGTTTTAGTCTAAGATATACCATTGTTCCTAATTTTCCTTGCAATATCTACTTAGAGTTTATGTAGCTGCCCTTATAGAATAAAATGTAGGTCATTTCACTCACATAAAATTGTTTGCCATCATATTTGTTGAAACACTGAAATTCTGTATAGTTGATGGATCTAGACAACGGTGAAGTTCCATCACCTTAATCTAATTTTAGGAAATCAAATTTATTGGGCACTTGCTTAACTTGGGAACTTTCACATCTGTTTTTTATTCTCATTTTCATAATAGAAAATGTGTTAAAATTACTAAAATGTATCTTCATATAAATAAGAAAACTGAGATATAAGTAGGTAAAGTGATTTACTGATGTCATACTGTTATCAAAGAGTTGAAGCAGAGCCAAAGACAGAACTTCTTTATTTCGAGTATTTATTTCACTATGCTTCTTCTAAGACTTCCATGGGATAATGTTTTCACATTTTTTTCTTGTTGTATAATTTAGACACAGTAAAGTTCAGTTTGTAAAATGTGCAGTCCTGCAAGCTTTGACATATACATGCAGTTGTAAACTCAGTATGAGACCCAAGTTTCTCTCTGTCCTTTCTATACAATCTTGCCTTCCATTCCAAGCCTGTGGTGACCACTGGTTTGTTTACTATTCTTACAGCTTCTCTTTCTAGGATATCATATAAATTAAACCACATAGCATATAACTTTTTGAGACTGCCTCTTTTTCACTTAACATGGTACATTCAATATTTAGCTGTATTGTTGGCCTAGCATTACCATTCCTTGGTATTGCTGAATAGTATTCCATCATTGGATATTTATTCAAATACTTATCTATAACTAAGAAGAGATTATATGTGATACACAGTCACATAATATTTTGAGGAATACATTTTTATTTTTAATTTGTTAAACAGTTAGGAATATAATTTTCAGTTCATAGGGTTAAGTGTGTGTTTAACTTTCTAAGACTAAAGAATTGTTCCCCAAAGTGGTTGCCCCATCCTGAATTCCCATCAATGATGTATGAGAGCTCCAGTAGCTCATCACCTTCACTAGCACTTGGTATAGTCATCACATTTATTTCTAAAGTTATTGCAGTAAGTTTATGAAGTTACTGCATTGTGATTTTAATTAGCTGTAACAAAATTTGGCATCTCAAGAGATGCTGTGTGTAGTCCATATGTGGAAATTTCACATTAAAATCTTTTATTTTAGTTTCAAGAGATTTAGCTAACTGCTATGCTAATCACTATGCAAATAATAGGATTAAGTTTTTATTTTATTCTTCTGCTTTCCCTTCTTCACTGCTATGGGAGTGTCATATATAAAATGGTTATAATCCTGAAGGAGGAAGGATTTTTAATATTTGGGAAATTGCTAAGTAAGTCATAGATTTTCTGTACACTCTTGACACATGTAAATATAATTTATTGAACTAAGACTCTTTTTCCCTGACAATGAAGAGCTAACTATCATAGGGTAGATTTAATAGATTTCATAGATATAACAGAGCACTCATAGAAAGTTTCTACACTTATGGACTTAAAAAGAACAATTTATTTACATTAAAAATCTAATTTGGGAGGCTGAGGTGAGGGGATTGCCTGAGCCCGCAGGTTCGAGACCCGCCTGGGCAGTGAGACCTCATCTCTACAATAAATCAAAAAATCAGCCAGGCGTGGTAGCGCATGCCTGTAATTCTGGCTACTTGGAAGACTGAGGCGGAAGGATCACCGGAGCCCAGCAGGTTGAGGCCGCAGTGGCCGGGAGCGGCCACTGCACTCCAGTCTGGGTGACAGAATAGACTCCAACTCAAAAAAAAAAAAAATCTAAATTCTACTATATAGGGATGTTTTTAAGAACATTTATGATTATGTAAAAAGCTAGTACATCCTGAGAAATACCTTAGTGGAGGCACAGCTCATTACAAATCTTTCAGAAGAGAATACAAAAGAGCAAAATACTTTCAAAATTATCTCATAAAGAACGTCTCTAGAATCTATAGGAAAAGTTTTATGGAATATGCGAGACCAATGCTGTCAGTCACCTATTGAACTTTTTGCATTACATTTGTTTCCAAGAGCATGCACATCAATTATGTAAACACAACCAAAATCACTATGGTCGGGTAGTACATTTAAAGAATAAATGCATGTAAATTATATTCAGGTGGACCATTTTGAAAAGTATAGAGTGGCATGCAAAGGTACCAGAATAAAATATGTAAAAATATGAAAAGTCAGATTTAAAAATACTCACAATATTTAAATTTTTAATTTAGTAAAAAACTACAAAGAATTTTTTCAAAATACAATGAACAGTAGGTATCCACTCTCATTACTCAAAACTACATAAGCAATCTTGTTTTAATTAAGCCAATGTATTCATCCTTTTGTTGTGACAAAATGCAAGGGTATGAGTCTATGTATCTATTGCTAGTATTATTTGTTTTGAGTTAGTTAAGATAGTGTTTCAGATTTTTCATAAAAAATAATTATAAAAACACACTCATAATTTATGCAATTATATTTTGATTGGTGCAATTATGAAAAGAATAATACAGGGATGTAATCCATCCTCCCACAGCAGAAGGTACTAGGAGGCAGGTATTTTGAGTTCCTTTTATTTATTTATTTATTTTTTATTTTTATAATCAATATTTTTTATTATGATATTGTGGGTACAGTTAAGGGTTAGGTATACAAATATGCTTCGTTCAGGCACCCTTGTTGATAAGAGGTGTCTCCCATCCACAGACAGATATTTACTACAGTTAATCCCATCTCCCTTCCCCTGCCCTCCCCCCAGTTTCCTACCACTGTCAGTCATTTTCTCATAGTATTACGATGGATGCTCAAGCTCCACTATATGAGTGAGAAAATGTGATACTCAGATCTTTGTTTCTGTGAGAGGATACTCAGTATTATAGACCCTATTTCTATCCAGGTTGCTGCGAAATTCATGATTTTGGTTTTTTTTTATGACTGTGTAGTATTCCATCGTGTATATGTACCACATTTTAAAAATCCTATCCTCTTTTGATGGACAGCATGATTGCTTCCAGGTTCTTTCTATTGTGAACAATGCTGCAATGAACATACATGTGCAGGTATCATTTTTATAGAGTGATTTGAGTTCTTCGGGGTACATTCCCAGTAGAGGGATTGCAGGGTCATAAGGGAGGTTGATATTTAGAGCTTTAAGGAATTGCCACACTGCTTTCCACAGAGTTTGCTCTAGTTTACACTCCTACCAACAGTGTAGAAGTGTTCCCTTTTCACCACACCCTCTCCAGCAGCTGTTATTTTTTGAGTTGTTGATAATTGCCGTTCTGACTGGAGTTCGGTGGTATCTCAGTGTGGTTTTCACTTGCATCTCCCTGATGATTCATGAGGTTGAACATTTCTTCATGTGTTTGTTGGCTGCTCAGATGTCTTCCTTTGTGAAGTGTCTGTTCATATCTTTTGACCATTTTATAATGGGGTTGTTTGCTTTCTTCTTTTCACTACATTTCAGTTCCTTGTAGATCCAGGATGTTAAGCCTTTGTCAGACCTAGAGTTGGCAAATACTTTTTCCCAGTCTGTAAGCTGTCTCTCTGACTCTTGATGGTTTCTTTGGCTTTGCAGAAGCTTGTCAGTTTAATGAGGTACCACTTGTCTATCTTCTCTCTTAAGTCCTGTGGGTTTCGGGGTTTGTACAGGAATTGGATGCCAGTTCCGATTTTCATGAGAGTATTTCCTTCCTTTTCTAAGGTTCTTATGGTTTGAGGTTTTACATTCAGGTCTCTGATCCATTTAGAGTTAGCTTTTGTGTATGGGGATAGATAGGGGTCCTGTTTCAATATTCTGCATGTGATCAGTCAGTTTCCCAGCACCATTTACTGAATAGGTTCTCCTCTCCCCAGTGGTAGGTGGTGGAGGCTTTGTCGAAGATGAGTTGGTTGAGAAATTGAGGTTTTGCTTCTGGAATCTCAATTTTATTCCATTGGTCTATATACCTGTTCCTATACCAATACCAAGCTGTTTTATTTTTGTAGCTTTATAGTAAAGTTTGAATTCTGGTAGTGTGATACCACCTGATTTGTTTTGTTTTGTTTTGTTTTTTGCTGAGGATTGTTCTGGCTATTCCTGGTCGTTTATGAATTCCTGTGTTGATTTTTCTAGGTCTGAGAAGAATGTTGCTGGTAATTTGATGGGTATTGCATTAAGTCTGTAGATTGCCTTAGGTAGAATGGACATCTTCACAATGTTGATTCTTCCAATCCCTGAGCATGGACTATTTTTCTACTTGTTTGTGTCATCTTTGATTTCTTTGAGCAGTGTTTTGTAGTTTTCATTGTAAAGGTCTTTCAAGTTTCTGGTTAGGAAGATGCCAAGGTATTTCATTTTTTCTGTGTGGCTATTGTGAACGGGATTGTGGTTTTTATTTGGGTTTCTGTCTGTTTATTATTGGTGTAAAGAGATGCGATTGTCTTTTGCACATTTATTTTATAGCCTGAGACTTTGCCAAGGGCCATTATCAGTGTAAGGAGCTTTTTGACAGATTCTCTTCGGTTTTCTAGGTACACAGTCATATCATCTGCAGAAAGAGAAAAATTGACTTTCTCTTTTCCTATTTGGAAACCCCTGATTGCCTTCTCTTCTGTGATTGCTCTAGTCATGACTTCCAATACTATATTGAACAGGAGGGGTGAGAGTAGGCATCCTTGTCATGTTCCAGTTTTCAGGAGAAATTGTTCCAATTTTTGTCCATTTAGGAGTATGCTGGCTGTGGGTTTCTCATAGATGGCTTTTACTATTTTGAGGTATGTTCCCCGTAAGCCTAGATGTTCGAGGGTTTTTATCAAGAAGGGGTGCTGGATTTTATCAAAAGCTTTTTCTGCATCTAATGATATAATCATCTTATGAAAAAACAAGCTTTTGTTTTGACATCTTTTGATGTATTTAATTACATTTATGGTTTTACAAATGTTGAACCAGCCTTGCATCCCAGGGATGAAGCCTACTTGGTCATGATGGATGATTTTTGAGATATGTTGTTGAATTCAGTTTGCTAGGATTTTGTTGAGAATTTTACCATCTTTTTTCATCAAAGATATTGGCCTGTAGTTCTCTTTCTTTATTGCATCTTTACTTGGCTTGGGTATCAATGTGATGTTAGCGTCATAAGATGATTTGGGGAGAGTTCCGTCTTTCTCAATCGCCTGGAATACCTTCAGTAGGATTGGCATCAACTCCTCTTTAAATGTCTTCTAGTATTCTGCTGGAAAGTCATCTGGTCTAGGACTTTTTTTTTTGTAGGTAGTTTTCTTTTTACATAGTCATTTTCCATGATGGTTATTGGTCTATTGAGGATCTCAATTTCTTCTTGTTTCAATCTAGGCAGGTAGTGTGATGTCAGAAAGTCCTCCATTTCCTTAAGGTTTTCACATTTGTTTCCATACAAGCGTACATAGTAGACTCTAATGATCTTTTTTATTACTTCAAGGTCAGATGTGACCACCTTTTGTGTTTCTGATTTTTTTATTTGGGATTTTTCTCTCTTTTGCTTAGCTAGTCTAGCTAGGGGACCATTGATCTTGTTTATCCTTTTGAAGAACAAGGTTTATGTTTCATTGATTTTTTTTGTATTATCTTTTTGTCTTCGATGTCCTGGATTTGGGCTTTTATTTTGGTGATCTGGATTCTTCTTCTGAAATTAGGGTTTTTGTGGTCTTTCTTTTCCAACTTGCTTAGGAGGTTTGTTAGGCTGTTAATCTGTGATCCTTCCATTTTCTTCATGTACATTTGTAAGGATATAAATTCCCCTCTTACTACAGATTTCATGGAGTCCCAGAGATTTTGGTAAGATGTGTTTTCATTTTCATTTGATTCCAGGTGTCTTTTAATCTCTGTTTTGATTTCATCATTGACCCAGGAGTTGTTTTGCATCATGCTGTTTAGTGTCCATGTTTTTGTGGGTTTGGGGGGACCTTGTTGGTGCTAATTTTTATTTTTATTCCACTGTGGTCCGAGAAGGTGCATGGTAAAATTTCAGTCCTTTAAATTTGCTTATGCATGATTTATGGCCAAGTATGTTGTCAATCTTACAGTACATTCCATGCAGTGATTAGTAGAATGTGTATTCTGTGGTCTTTGAATGGAGGGCTCTATAGGTATCAATTAAGTTCATTTGATCAATAGTCACATTGAAGTTTCAGATCTCATTGCTGATTATTTTTCCTGTTTATCTGTCTACAGTTGTGAGTGAGATATTAAAGTCCCCAGCTATGATGGTATTGCACGTGATATCTTTTTTAGTTTACCTAGAAGCTGCTTTATAAAAGTTGGTGCTCCTATGTTGGGTGCATATATGTTTAGGATGGATATTTCTTGATGAATTGAACCTTTTATCATTATATAGTGGTCTTCTGTATCTTTTTAAATTTTTGATAGCTTAAAGGGTATTTTGTCTGAGATTAAGATCAGAACTCCCCCTTACTTTATGCTCCATTTGCCTGAAAATTTGTTTCCCATCCTCTTACTTTGAGTCTGTGAGTGTCCTTTCTAGTGAAGTGAGTCTCTTGAAGGCAATAGATTGTTGCCTGGTGATGTTTTATCCATTTTGCCATTCTATGCCTTTTCAGTGGTGCATTTAGTTCGTTCACATTCAAACTAATTATTGAAATGTGAGAGTTGATCTCTATCATAAGATTCTTGTAGAGTTGTTGTTATTCTTCCTGTTTGTGTGTTGTCTTTATTTTGGTTTTAGAGTTGGATCATGTATGTTTTTAATCTTTTACCTGTACTCTTGTGAAGAAGGTTGTTGTTATCTTTTCCTTTTCTTCTCTATTCAATACTTTCTTAAGTGTTTCTTGTGGAGGAGGTCTGGTGGTAGCGTAGGTTCTTAAACATTGGATATCTGGGAAGGATTTTAATTTTCCATCACTGATGAAGCTTAGCTTGGCTGGGTAGGTCATTCTCGATTGAAATTGTTTATCATTAAGAACTTTGAAGATAGGTCCCTAGCCTGGAGGGTTTCTGTAGATAAATTAGATAAATCTGCTGCTATTCTAATTGATCTTCCCTGGTAGGTAGTCTGGCCTTTTTCTATTGTTGCCTTTAGTATTTTTTCTTTTATGCCTACTTTGTTTAGGTGAATTATTATGTGTCTGGGCATTGGCTTTCTCATTTGTTGTCTTGCTGTTGTTCTCTGAATCTCTTGTGTCTGAATTTTTAAATCACTGATGAGATGAGGGAAGTTTTCTTGAATGATTTGCTGAAATGTTTGTTCCAATGTGGGCTCTGTTTCTCTCTCTGCCTCAGGAAAGCCAATGACTCTTAGGTTCAGTCTCTTGATGCAATTATTCATCTCTTGGAGGTTTTGTTCTGTCTTTCTGGGCTTCTTTTCTATGTTTTTGACAGTTTGGGTTAGTTCTGTGTTTTGGTATTCGAGCTTTGAGATTCTTTCTTCTGCTTGTCTAATTCTGCTTTCCATGGTTATTAGTTTGTTATTTATTTCTATCACAGTATTCTTTACTGCTGTTATTTCTAACATCAGCTCCTTCCTATTTTCCTCTTGTCTCTCCTTAATTTTTTAAATTTTCTCTATCAATGTCTTAATGTCTGGGTTTGTTTCATGTAACCAGTCACTCTAGGGGCTCTTCATTGTTTGTGGTCTGAAGTCTGTTTTCTCACTGTCTGACCTCCCAGGGGTCTGTGTGAGACCTATATTCTTATTTTGGTTTTTCTTCATTTGTGCGGATTTTTTCCTCCCTACTTTTTCCTTCCCTCCATGTCACCGTCTTATTTAATTCTGTTATTCAGGGGTAGAGTAGTTGCTTTTACTTCTGTTTGTTCAATCTTCTATTCTTCTTTATGCATATCCTCTTATGTTGTTCATTTCTGGAGTTGCAGTGTAGGTTGGGGGTAGTCCTTTTTGCAGTTTTGAGATTTACTTAAGGGGGGAGCTGTGATTAAAATCTATCTGCAGGTCCTGGAATTTGCCAACAGGTGTACGCATAATCTGAAACCCACTTCCCACTGCCTTGGAATCTGTCCATGCAAATGAGGTTAACAGAGGGAAGAGAATGGAGCAGACTGTGGGGGGAATAGGGGAGTAGAGAGAGAGAGGAATAAGGGGGGAAACAAATGAGTGTACCAACAAATGGAGAGAGAGACCTAAACTGAAACAGATAAAAACAATAGACCACACTACAGACTAACCAACTCCCATACAAAAAGAACTAAAACATACAATGATTCGCACATACAATCTAACCAACCACCTTATTCATGTGCTGTTTCTCTATACAAAGATATATGCAGAGAGAAGAAAAGAAAAGAAGAGAAAAGAAGGGAAAATAGAAAAAAGAAAAAGGAAGGAACAAAACAGAAGGAATAGAATCAAGTCAGTAGAGTAACAGAATCAATCAAGCACACTCTGATACTTTTCATTTAAGTCATATGTCCTTTCAGCTCTGATTTCTAGCTGTCTTTTCAGACTGGTAAGTTTGTTCACAGTTAGGGTCAGTTGCCCCTGACCTGCTGTGAAGGGCAGTTCAGATCACCCTTCAGTTCACCTCTGCCAAGTTCACTACTCAGATCTGGCCTGTATCTGTCAGGCTTCCGTTTTTCCCCTTTTGGTGTTATTACCTTGAATCGCCAGGAGGTGTTGCCATCTCACCGCTTCAGATGGTCTTTATCTCAGCCGTTCGTCCCCAAGGGGAGGGAACCATTGCCTCAAAGCACATGGGAGTAGACCCACAGCCTGGCAGGACGTCACAATGGAAATAGTGGCAGCAGCGACCTCAGCAGATCTTGCTCGCATGGGCTTCAAGGTCTGAAGTTTTTGTTTTGCATGTGGAGAATGTCCAGTTGCTCTAGAAACATTGTTGAAAAGTCCATCTTTTCTTCTTTCTATTGCTTTCACTCCTTTGTCAAACATCAGTTGATTGTATTTATGTGGTTCTATTTCTTGGTTCTTTTTTTTTCTTTGAGCTGGAGTCTCACTCTGTCGCCCAGACTGGAGTTCAGTGGCCACTCCTGGCCACCACAGCCATGACCTGCTGGGCTCCGGTGATCCTTCCACCTCAGCCTTCCAAGTAGCTGGAATTACAGGCATGCGTTACCATGCCCAGCTGACTTTTTGATTTATTGTAGAGATGAGGTCTTGCTGCCCAGGTGGGTCTCGAACCCGTGGGCTCAGGCAGTCCACTCACCTCAGCCTCCCAACGTTGTGGGATTACAGGCTGAGCCACCAAGCCCAGCTCTTGGTTCTTTATTCTGTTCCATTGATTTATTTGTTTATTCTTTCAATAATACTATACTGTTTTGATTACTGTAGTGTTACAGTAATGTCTCAGAGATAGGTAATGTCAGTCCTCTGACACTTTATTCTCCTTCAATATTGTGTTGGCTATTTCAGATTTTTGCCTATTCATGAAAACACTAGAATCGATTTGTTGATATCAACCAAATAACTTGCTGGGATTTGGATTGGGATTACATTGGACCTATAGATCAAGCTGGAAAAAACTAACATCTTGGCAGCATGGGGGTAACCTATAACCCTATATTCCCATAAACACGGAATATCTCTCAGTTTAGATTTTATTTTATTTCTTTCTTCAAGGGTTGCAGTTTTCCTAACGTAGATCTTGTACATATTTTCTTAAATTTATACCTAAGTATTTCATTTTTTGATGGTAATGTAAATGGTCTTGTGTTTTTTATTACAATCTCAATTGTGCATTACCAGTACATTAAAAAGTGATTAATTTTTGTATGTAAACCTTCATCCTGAAACTTTGCTAGAATTGCTTATTAGTTCCAATTTTTCATTGGTTGCTTGAGATTTTATGCATAGACAGTCATGTCATTTGACAATAAGAATGGTGTACTTCTTCCTTCTCAATCTGTATACTTTTATTTCCTTTTCTTCTCTTATCACATTAGTTAGGACATGATACTAACTAATCAACATCATATTGGATTTTGAATAGGAATGGTGAGAGTAGACATTCTTTATCTTATTTTCAATCTCAGAAGTAAAGGTTCCAATTCTCACCATTAAGTATAATGTTAGCCATACTTTTTGTAACTTATATATTTTTTTTTTTTTTTTTTTTTTTTTTGAGTTGGAGTCTCACTCTGTCGCCCAGACTGGAGTGCAGTGGCCGCTCCCGGCCACCGCAGCCTCGACCTGCTGGGCTCTGGCGATCCTTCCACCTCAGCCTTCCAAGTAGCCGGAATTACAGGCACGCACTACCACGCCCAGCTAATTTTTTGCTTTTATTGTAGAGATGAGGTCTTGCTGCCCAGGCGGGTCTCGAACCCGCGGGCCAGGCAATCCACTCACCTCAGCCTCCCAAAGGCGCGGGATTACAGGCTGAGCCACCGAGCCCGGCTGTAACTTATATTTTTAATCCCTACCTATTTTAAATTCCCACCTATTCTTAGTTTGCTGAGAATTGTTATCATGAATGGGTGTAGGATTTTATCAAAGTCATTTTCTGGTCTTGCTGTGATCATATGATTTTTCTTCTTTAACCTGCTGATGTGGTTGATTACATTAATTAATTGTCACATGTTTAACCTACAATAAATCTTACTTGGTGTTCATGTATATTTTTTAAATTCATTGCTGGATTCAATTGTTGGTAATTTTTGAGGATTTTTAACATCCATGCTTATGAGAAACATTGATCTGCTGTTTTCCTTTCTTGTAATGTTTCTGGTTTGAGTATTAGGGTACTGATTGCTTAAGAGAATGAGAGAATTTCTTTTGTTTCTATTTTCTGAAAGACAGTATAGAGAATTGGCATCATTTTCCCCTTAAATGTTTGGTAGAATTTATTTGTCCTGGTGCTTTCTGTTTTGAATGATTATTCACTGTTGTTGGCTCAATTTCTTTAATAAATATAGACCAATTCACATGATCTGTTTCTTCCTGTGTGAGTTTTAGAAAATTGTTTGTTTTTTTTTAAGAGATTGTTTCATTTCATTTAAGGTGTCAAGTTTGTGGATGTAGAGTTGTTCATACTAGCACTTTATTTATACGTATAATACTAGTGCTAGTACTTTATAATCCTTTAAGTGGGATCAATGTGAATTTCTCTTTCATTTTTTATATTAGTAATTGGGATCTTCTCTTTTTTTCTTAGTTAATGTGGCTAAAAGCTTCTCAAACTTTTTTTGTCTTTTCAAAGAACTAGCTTTTTGCCTTGCTGATGTTTTCTATTGATTATCTATTTTCAAATGCATTGAGTTCTGATTTAATTTTTATTATTTCCACTTTTCTGTTTATTATGGATTTAATTTATTGTTCTTTTTCAAGTTTCCTAAATTAGAAGCTTAAATTATTGATTTTGGATCTTTATTCTTTAGTAACATAGACAGGTTATGTTCTAAATTTCTGTCTAGTCACTGCTTTAGCAGCATCCCACACATTTTAATAAGTTCTATTTTCATTTTAATATAGTTCAAAATATTTTAAAATTTTTCTTGAGACTTATTCTTTGACTCATGTGTTGCTTAGAAGTGTGTTGTTTAATTTCCATATGCTTTGTGTTTCCCAGATATCTATTATTGATTTCTAGTGATTCCATCATGATTTGAATGATTTTTGTCATGGAAATCATTGTATACACTTTATAATTTATAATTTAAATCACTGTATGATTTCCATCATTTTAAATTTGTTAGGGTGTGTCTTATAGCCCAGAATGTGATCTGTCCTGGTAAATATTCTATGTGAGCTTGAGAAAAATGTGTGTTTTGCTGTTGTTGGGTGAAGTATTCTATAAATATCCTTAGATAAGTTAATTTATAATGATTTTTCTATTCAACTATGCCTGGGAGAGCAGACACTGAGAAAACTGACTTTGGAATACAAACAATGAAAAGTCCCCAGAATGAAGGGTCTCAAAATGCAAATGT
>NW_007017746.1:286274-287047 GCF_000164805.1 Carlito syrichta
GAACCCTGCAGGCTAGGAGAGCTTGGGGCTCTATCTTCAAAGTCCTAAAGAATAAACAATTTCAACCAAGAAAAACCTACCCAGCCAAGCTAAGCTTCATCAGTGAGGGAGAATTAAAATCTTTCCCAGATATCCAATCCCTAAGAACTTATGCAGCCACAAAACCATCTCTACATGAAACACTTAAGAAAGGACTAAACACAGAAGAAAAGGAAAAAAGAACAACGTTCTTCACAAGAGTACAGGGAAAAGAATAAAATATACACGAACCAACCCCAAAACCAAAAGAAAGACAAAAAAAAAGAGAAAAAAGAAAAAACCGATTGGAAGAACAACAACTCAATAAGAACTCCATGATAGGGACGAACTCTCACATTTCAATAATTAGCTTGAATGTGAATGGACTAAACGCACCACTGAAAAGACATAGAACGACAAAATGGATAAAATATCACCAGGCAATGTACTGCCTTCAAGAGACCCATCTCACTAGAAAGGACATACACAGACTCAAAGTAAGAGGATGGGAAACAAATTTTCAGGCGAATGGAACACAAAAGAAAGGAGGAGTCACGATCCTAATTTCAGACAAAATGCCATTTAAGCTATCAAAAATTAAAAAAGATACAGAGGGCCACTACATAATGATAAAAGGTTCACTCCATCAACAAGAAATATCTATCCTAAACATATATGCACCCAACATAGGTGTGCCAACATTCATAAAGCAACTTCTAGGAAAACTAAAGAAAGACATTGACTCTAACACCATA
>NW_007017747.1:0-1897 GCF_000164805.1 Carlito syrichta
AAACTTTATTTGTACTATGGCCACTTGTATACCTAATCTGGAATTGTATCCCACATCCTTAAAATAAAAAAACTTTAAAAAATGTGCATAGAAGCAATAAAAAAAAACCTTAGTCAAAAATGAAGAACTTATTTTAATAGAATTTTTAATTTGATACAAGTTGTAGGTACAAGAACTACAGATGTCTAAGTTCATTTAATAAGAACAATCATTCTAAAACAGACTTCTTTTTATTCCTTTCTTAAAATGTTATAATTTTTTAAACATTGTATGATTAATGTCCCTGCATTTAATAATCTAATCTTATTACTTTAAGGAGGGGAATATTCTTTTGGTCAAAAGCAAAATTAACTTTGGAAGTAAATAGCAGTATATATGTCTCATATTCAATTTAATCTTTATGTAAAGATAGCAATTTATACGATATTAATGTGACTTTGGCCACTAAGATGTGTTACATTTATGTCCTGCTTTAAATCTTCAATCAGTCTTTTCCATCTGTCAAAATTGGATAGCTGCTGCAAGATAAAGGCTCTGTTGCTATGGTAATTATTCCATTACCTAGGTGACAGTGTTTGAATGATGTCATTGTTAAAGTGATCTAACTCATGAAACATTTTTAGTTTTCGTTATGGATAGGCAGAGAGAAAACTGACTAGTGATACCAAATCAAAAGGCCCAGAAGACGGCTGCTCTTCTTAATGCATAGGGTGCTCACAAACAAGAATTAGAAGATAAATGCTAAAGCAAATTTCCCCAATTATCTTTGCTTTTAGTTAGGTCAATACCCTCATCAGCATTTCACAAATCTGAAAGAAAAGGAAGAAAGATTGCATATGTCAACAAAATAAAAAGATAGCAAGGTGTTCTACTGGAAGAATGGTGGAAATGACATCCTGTTTAAAATATATTTTCCCCTATCTCTTCAGTGGATCTCATGCTTATACAAAACAAAACAAAACTATGAACTTTTATTTTTGCCATGATCTAATTCTCAAACACAGACCTATATACAAAGAGATATGGAGAGGAACATAGAGGAAGAGAAGGAAATAGGAAATTAGATGGAGAAAACAGCAGAAAAGATCAGAAATAGGGTTTCAGGTCACTTTTCAGAATATGATGAAAGAGGAATCAGAAAGAAAAAAAAGGAGGCAGCAAGAAGAGTGGATGAGAGTTTCAAAAGTTTGTCAAACTTCAATAGGCACGTTGGGAGGTGTTTGCCCTGTGGTCAGTGCTGTTTGTCTCATCTAAAGAACTTTTAGATGTTTTCAGAGATACATAACATGACACCCTCCAAGCTTACCAAACAGGTAAGGTTGTACAAATTGTTCCCAAGAGATAGGACAGGTTTCTGATCTGATCCTTTCGGAAATGTCTTTTGAGTTAAGAGGATTCTATAGCCAACCATGCACTAATGACTGTAGGTGAATTACTACTCACCAAAGAAAACCCATACCAGCATCTCCTTTATGAAGGTGGTGAATCATTTCTTTAGAGATCTCTTTCTCTCTTCTTGTGTTCTGGTATACTCTCCTACATATTAGCTCACCCTGATCTTTCATGCAATATGGATTGAATTATGAAACTTGAATAGAATAGATAAATTTTAGTAGTATATTTTATAATTAAGAAAAAAGTCCAGAGAGGTTCCTTACTTTTTGAAATAATGACTGTGGTTAATAATATTGTATTGTACAGCCGGGCTCGGTGGCTCAGCCTGTAATCTCGCAACTTTGGGAGGTTGAGGTGAGTGGATTGCTTGAGCCTGCGGGTTCGAGACCCGCCCGGGCAGCGAGACCTCATCTCTACAATAAATCAAAAAATCAGCCGGGCGTGGAGTGCATGCCTGTAATTCCAGTTACTTGGAAGGCTGAGGCGGAAGGATCGCCGGAGC
>NW_007017748.1:0-2177 GCF_000164805.1 Carlito syrichta
AGCTGGGCCTCCTGACTGCTGATCTGCCATGGACGCCGGCATCTGTCCTGAGGCCTGGGCGCCATGTAGCCTCTTTGTCTCCACCTGGTTTTTGTTTTTTTCTAAATAATTTCAATTTCAGGAACATTTTTATCTATGTTTTCATTCTCCCTGGTCTCTCATTGTGCTTTCTCACTAGATAATCTGAGCCTCGCAGGCAGCTAAGTACGGCTTGTACATTCCAATGAAACTCAGTAAAATATACTCGAACATATTTCTTTCATGTCTGAGCAGTGGATTCATCTCTCTGACACATCTGTTTCCTCTTGGCTCCCTCCACTTTCTGTCTGAGTTTTCTCTCCCCTTCCCAGAATCCCTGGGGTTTGAATGGCTGCCTGGTCACCTGAGACACACACATGACCCTTACTACAGCTTGTGTCTTGTGGTTGATAAATGATGTTCCTGGGGAAGAGGAGAGGGAACTGCCGGGAGGACCGCCAGCCCCAGGTGGGGAAAGGAGGGGGGTCTCTGCAGTCCAGAAGACTAGGCACAAAGGGCTCAGAACTTTGTCCAAGGCTACACAGTGCTGGGGTTTGGACCTAGGAGTTCTGACTCCACAGTCAGGCTCTCAGGCACAAACCTGAGGAGGATATGGGTGAGGAGCTCTGGCCAGCTTGGCACTGTCCATTGGCCTGGCACCGTGTGCCATCCTGCCTCACGTCCCCAGGTATGAGGCGACAGGCCTGGGCAGGGTGCTCTGGCATCAGTAATTGACCAGAGCAGAGCATGCCAATCTCTCCGAGGGGAAGGGGCTATCCACAGGCACAATCTTGGTCAGGGGAGGCATTGATCTTGACCCAGATAACACAAGGCTATGTGTCAGACCTGTAAATTGCCCATTAATGGGACTGGAGACCCTGTTGGGGAGACCAGGAGGGGCCCTGGGTCCATTGGGCACCTCTGCAGGCCAGGGTGATGCTGCAGCTGGACTCACAGGGAAGGGGGCTGAGCCTGAGCAGCCAGGATGGGGAGAGGGGTCACTGTCCAGCTCTGAAGTGGCACTTCTGTCTTCGCAAAGTTTGCCAGGCCCTGAACAGCCCCAGCTTGGAAAGAAAAATTAGATGTGAGCCAGTGGGATGCCTGGGAAAGGCATGTGGGAAGAAGGATGAATTTCTGTAGTCAGGTAGACTGGGTGTGTGCCCTGGATCTGATGCTTTACAGCTGTGTGAGCTTTCACGTCACTATATTCTCTGGGCCTCAGTGTCCTCATCTGTAAAATGGGGTTAGTAGCAGAAACTATAGTACACCGATAGACTAGGTGAGAGAATGAAAATGGAGAGTATCACAGGGGCTGGTGGGGGCTCGTGCAGGTGGATACTGTGGTGTTGGCTTGTGTGCTGGAATAAAGGAAGTGGGGAGGGTAGGGGGAGTGAGGAAGGGGCTGGGGGAGGACTGGCTAGTGGGAAGGTACCTTCTGCACACAGTCCCCATTCACTCCTCATGGCAGTGCTAGTGAGGGGACTCTGTTGATCGGCCTCTTTCCACATGAGGAAACAGACTCAGCCAGGCTAAGTCCAAAGACACAGAGCAGTAACTGGCTGTACTCAGGATTCGAACCCAGCCCACCTGGACGCCTGTCCTCCTGTAGCCTGCAGGTCTTCAGCTCCAGAGATCCACCATCAGCCATGTGACCGTTTATGCAAATGGCTGATTCATCCTGATGAGGATTGGGCATGGATCAGGGCAGAGTCTTGACTGTGGCTTTTACTCCTGGCTTTCCTGGGACCTGGACTGTGCCTTTGGTAGGAGGGAGGGCCAGGGCCCTGGCCATTAAGGCTGCTCTAGTGACCAGGAAATGTGGCCCCTGCCTCCCCATCCCCTCCACGACCCTCCTCAAAGTCTGCCCTGTTCTCCTCTCTGCTCTGTGGCGCTCCCATGGGCCTCAAGCCTGGTGGACACCTTCACTCTCCACTTCATCCCCTCCCCTCCCCACAGTCTCTGCCATGCCTGGGGCTCAGCCATGTCCCCTTGGACATCTCGTGCTGTGATTTGAAGGTCCTCTCCAAAATGCATGTTAAGTTGAATTGCCAATGGGATGGTAACTGGGAGGTTTCTGGGGCCTCTAAGAAGTGACTAGGTCAGCCGGGCTTGGTGGCTCAGCCTGTAGTCCTGCGCCTTTGGGAGGCTGAGGTGAGTGG
>NW_007017749.1:0-1610 GCF_000164805.1 Carlito syrichta
AAGATAAAGGCATCTGAAAAAGTGCAAGAAGAGTTGATGATATACAGTATATATATATATCAAGGAGGTGGAGTATGAAGCCTGGAAACCAAGTTTGGTTTGGTAAATATCAAGTGGGTGGATCGGGGCTTTTGAGAGAGGATGGGAAAGATTAAGAGACCAGCCAAGTTAATTTGGAAACAAGCCAGGTCCACATATAATAAGCTAAAGAACTGTCTGAGAGAATAGGTAATTCAAGAAGGTGGTCAAGGAAGGCTTGCTGCAAAGGGAGCAAAGATGAAACAAAGTGGACTGATGTCTGAAGTTTAGCTAAAGGGAAAAAATAACCTGTGCATACTCCTGTGAAACAAAACAAAGGCGAGTGGCAGATAGCCTATTAATCAAAGACTCATGTTGTATTTCTGCGTTCTGTGTTTCGATTCCAAACTAAAGTGAATGATTCACAAGGAAAACCAGATTGAAAAAAATATTAGGTCAATGTATACTAAAGAATCTATTTTTAACACCAAATGCAATTATAGGATCCGGTTAAAACAACACTTTAAAAATCACATACAGAGAATAAACAATGTATTATATTTTAATTTAAAATATGACCTGAAACTAGAATTAGTGTAATGATGATCAGATTATTTGATTCATTTAAAATGTTACAAAACTTTAAAATATCCAGTGGCTTTTTCACACCAGAATTTATTTCACTTATTGTTCTTTACAAAATGAAAATGGTGTTTTTACTCAGGGTGGATTTGAGTCACAATATAAATTAATTCATACCACTTTACTATAATTAGAGCATAATTAATTAACCAAACAAACAGAAAACTTATTATTATTACTAAATGTAATGAAACATTTTCAAGTTTCCTTGTTTTTTATGACTTTGTGCCATTGACACAACATATTTTCACTTTTCAGCAAAATTACTCTTTTAATGTTATTTATTCCAAATAACCAGTCGGGTTGTTTTTATTAAACCTGGTCAAATTAGACTGTGTGTGTAGGTAAATTTAGTTATAACTGAAATTTTGCAGATTATCAACAATTCTAGTCAATGGTTAATATTTGAACATTAGTATACCTTAAAATTCATGTACATTTGTGTACATTATACACTCTTAATAAAAAGGAATAAGACACTCCTTATTCAAATGCTTTGAAATTTTTAAGGTACCTAAATAGGTAGGAAAATAAACCAACAGTTCTTAACCTTTTTTTGAATCACAGATGTCCCTGAAAATCTGATGAAATCTATAGTTTCCTCTCCCCAGGAAAAAAAAAATACACATGTGTATATGCACGTGAAACTTTGCTTACAATTTCACAGAGTTTATGGACTCTCTGAAGTCTGCCTATGGACTCACTAAAGGTCCATGAACTCTGGGTTAAGAACCTCTGCAATAAACCCATACTTTGTTTTGGCAAGATGAAAACTTACTATTACAAAGTATGGCTATTTAAGCTTTCATTCTTTAAGAGTATGTATCTGAAAGGAATAACTTTTTTTAAAAAATCCTAAAATATCTTTTAAAAACTTTGGCTCAGTTATCCCTCCTGTTTAGCCTTAAAATGAGGACCAATTTCCTTTGGGTCAAACCCCAAACTCTTAG
>NW_007017750.1:0-1972 GCF_000164805.1 Carlito syrichta
TAGTAAGTCTTGCCTGAGGTTAAATTCAATGTAATGGTTTATGTGAAACTGTCGGCTTCTTAGTATTTTATATGCAATCCCATGCTCTAATACAGAGAGTAGGGTGGGATTCGTGTGCTATTCAAGTGATATCTTGGGCCACGGAATACCAAGATCCTTCTCTACAAAGACACCTCTCACAATGTCCTGGAAAGAGGTGAAGATGACAATGACCAGTTCAACCAAACAACATTTCATTGCCAATTACATCGCTGCCACTGCACAAGCCACCGACAAAGTCAGGCCAATCCTGCTGGGATTTGCCAGAATCCAGGCCTGAGCCGGATACACGAGTGGCCCAGACCCAACATTAGAAATGATGGCTCCTGCAGGACAAAAGCTCTTCCTGCCAGCACAGGAGACACAGAGGCAGGGAGGCAGCAACGTTCTGCACATTTTTGCCCCGTGTGGGCCTAGGCCACTTGCCACAGGCCTTCCAGGGTCAGGGCAAGGTCTCCCACTGGGCAGGAGAGTGGGAGAGAAAAAGTGTGTGTGAGAGAGAGACAGACAGAGAGAGGCACACAGAGACAGAAAGAAAGCTGATGGATGCCCTTATCACTTTTCAAATGTGGAAGGAAGAAGACAAGGAGAAGCAAAGTCACAGTGCCCCTTTCAGCTCCACCTTCAGAAAACTCAGCAGCACATCTGTCATCAGTGTCCAGGCAGTCTAGCCTATCTCCACGGGTAGAAGGAGCAGTGGCGGGGATGAGGGCATGCCACTGTGGACTCCTGGTCTGACCTGGTCATGGGAAGAAGGTAGGAAAGCAACTGGAGCAACCCCAAGGCTGACACCTCTCCCACAGTCAAGTTCATGACTCAGTGAGATTTTGGTTCTCACAAAAGATTTTTCAGCCCTATAACACATATCTCTTTAGACTCATGAGATGCTATTTAAACATTTTTTTGACAGCACCAGAATTCTAATCTCAAGGAGGACACACTCAAATTTCACTCATTCACTCATTGCTCGTGGAGAACAACACTTGGTTCTTTGAGGGTTATGAAGAGAATGAAGATGAATCTGCCCTTGGAGAAACTTGCATTTTAGCAGGCATTGTCAAAGATAACCAGAATATAAGATATGAAGTTAAAAGTGCCATAAAATAGGTGCAGCTCAAGGACACTGAGAGTTTACGAGAAAATAAGGATTTTCTTCTAGCAAAAGATTTCACTGTGATTTTTATAAAGTAGTATAATAGGTTTTGGAGTGTCTGTTTGGTATTCCTAACAGAACTCATAGAGTACTTCTTTTGAAGAGAAACTTGCGGACTAGCAAATTTGCACCTGAATGATCAAATGTTGCTGCATCTGCTTCAGATCTCTGAAACTAATCAGAGGTTTGTTCCGTGGTTGCAATTAGCCTTTAAAGAGATGGTCATATCCATTCACACAGTCTGGGAGTGTAATGACAAAGAATTAGTTATAACTGTCTCATTCTGGAAAGAGGTAATAATTGAAAGTAGATGGCTTCCGAAGGAGCTGAAAAATAAGCCTGTCAACTTAATTTTTAAAATTTGGTACAAAAGATTCATTCTAGGAATCTTCCACTTTGGCTATATAAAGGACTTGCAGAAAATTAAATTCCTTTTCTTGCCTGGTTCTTTCTCATAGCTTTCCCCCTGCTCTATTCTCAGCCCACCGAATCCTAGTTTCGCCATTTACGTTTTTTTTCTCGTAATATAAGAGAAAATGTCCAGGTACTGTCAAGAAAAATTTCTTACAAGGTGGAATCAATTATAATCATGTGTGAGACTGAACAATTAATTGAAAGTTGTAGAAGGCAGACATATCCACTCAATATAAGGAAGAATTTTCTAAAGATTAGAATGGATTGAATGTGGTTCTCTGAGATGTCTGTAATACTTCAGTTTATTCAAATGGGAACCAGAAAGTCCTTTACTGGGCATTGTGAAGTTGATTGATACCAGCATTC
>NW_007017751.1:0-1484 GCF_000164805.1 Carlito syrichta
TGTTTCCCCAAGTTCTCATCCCAACCCTGAAGCTCAGGTATTTGGCTCAGAACCTCAGTTCGGACAGGGTTGCAACCACTGCACATGCAGTTCTGCGCTCGGTGTGAGAACTTAACCACTTCCCTACCCAGCTGCTTGGCCAGCTTTTGTGGTGCTGTCTGTGGACTGACACTTTCTGAGTGATGATAAGAGGGAAAACAAAAACAAAAACATATCAAGAGTCACTTGTGACCCTGATTCAGTTTCCCAAGATGGGGGCAGAAACCCTTTCTTAATACAGGTAGAAGCAATTCTACTGAAAGATGCCTTGCCAGTGACACAGACACGTATGAGATTTGATGTTGCCTTCACATAGTTCTCTCTTCATTTATATCTGAATAAGTATTTTTCAGAGAAGCAATTCCCAAAGAGACACAGATGTCTCTCACAAGTTTTTATAATAAATGTCTGGGTTCGGTTTCCAAAGTTAAAGCCTCCTGTTTCTGTCAACGTCTCGTTTTCAGGTGCAACAAGTAGTAAAGAAACCCAGGATATTCTGTACGCCCGACAGAAGATTGTTGTCACAGCAAAGGCCTTTGGTCTCCAAGCCATAGATCTGGTGTACATTGACTTTCGAGATGGAGATGGACTTCTCAGACAATCTAGAGAAGGAGCCGCCATGGGCTTCACTGGTATGATCCTTCCTGAAGTCTTAGAAAGCAGTGTCGAGATTGACAAGCATTCCAGAAAAATCCAAATTTAACCAGAAGTGACTTTTTCTAATGTCATCAGATGTGTCCTTTACTTTCCCCACTATTTGAAACATGAAAAACTATACAGGGCAGGGACCTGCCAAACACGTTATCATTTTTTTTCTCCCGTCCTCTTAATTTTTTTATTGAAGCTTTGGCTGACCTGAGGGGAAGGAAGAGGCTGTGACAGGAGTGTTTCTGAGTGAATTGGTGAATTGCCCTAAGAAGTGCAGTTGATGAATAAAAGAAAAATGTCCTAAAATATTTAAAATATTAATTCATTTCTGAAAAGAAGTGTTGGTGACATCATATTTGTTGTTGTTGTTTTACTCATAACTAGTTTTTTGTTCTTCTGTCGCTGCAAGTCCCTTCTTTCTCTCCCACCTCCCAGTAAGTGTCTGTGCACCTGGCAACACCTACGGGCATCGGCTGGCACTAGGACCGGCAGGTCCCTTGCAGTCTGGTCTGGGGCACAGACGGGGATCTGTTGATTGGTAGGCCTGATCGCTCAGACCCCATGAGCCAGGGAAGCGGCCGAAAATTGTGTTTTTGCAACAGAAATCTGTTTTTTGAAAAACTGCAATAGGACACTGTGCACAAACATACTAGTGCAGTTGTACACACATGCTGGCAACCATGGAGGAAATCAGCTCTTTTATTCTTATCTGTCCTTGTGTTGAAGGTTTTAAGAATATTAATATCAGAAATGTGCCCAAGTAACAAGGAAAGGAAACAAGCATCCCGCTTTGATAA
>NW_007017752.1:0-1470 GCF_000164805.1 Carlito syrichta
AGAATGAAGAACATACAGCTGCAAATCAATTACCTTTTGGTTATCCTGAGTATTCAGTGATTGCCTGTTTTATCAACAATTTATTTTCCCCTCAGTAGCAGTGTAATGTTAATTCTTGTGCTATACACATGTGATTGCAATTGATAAAGAACTTATGATGGTAATTATAAATCAATTTTTGTACACTCTTCTACAATATATAGTGAAGTATAAAACAGTATTTGTAATATATCTTCAACACAAAAGGTGTAGATATATTACCATGTGTTATTATTAAATTTGGAATGTTAAAATATGGAATGATTTGAGGTAACCATTATATGTTTGCTTATTTTCTCTCATTCTATAACAACAGTTTTGTTTTCTCTCATTCTATAACAACAGTTTTGTCTAAATAAATTCATAGCATTTTTGAAAACAGAAATTAACTAAAATAAACATTGAATTATAAACCATTTGAAATAGATATTAAGACATAATGAAGAAATAGAGATTATAACTGAATACAGTACCTGAGATGACAAAACCAAGGCAAAAATACCTACATGGTAAATTAACAAATTCATTCTATTTAAATTAGCTGATAAAGAGATAGATGGGACATGCTATATAGAGCACATACTGGGATTACTGGAGCTAGCTGATCAATTCCTAGTTTTGGACTAATAGTGGTTTATCTTCAGTTAATGGAGAGAGACCTGTGAAGAGCATTTGTTATATGTGTGCTGGGATTTACTGTCCTTGGAGCACATCACCACTGCTCTCCTTCTCAGTGTACTAATGTATGAGCTTATCACCTGATTAGTAACCAGCTTTTCTGACTATACAGAGAGTTAAAATCATGCAACCTTTCCACTGCCTGCAGATTTTTAAATTGGAAAGTAATTTTCCTTTCCTGGTTCTCCACTTGAATAACAACAGTTCAAGAGTTCTTAACATTTATCCTGGACTTATCCTGAACAAACACTTCAAATTCTCTGGTTTATTGTTTGGCGAAGAATGTTAGAAATAGATTTGACTACTTACTTCATAAATATATATGCATATATACAGCACATATACACATATGTATGTATGCATACATATATAAACAAATATGAATTTATTTCTCTCTCATATAACAAAAGTCTGGTATTTCTGATCCTGGACTTCTATGGGAGCTCCATGATATCATCACGCACATAGGAGGCTACCAGCTTACTGCCATGCCACCGCTGGAGTGTCACTCCTACCTATGAAGTTCAAAATGTCTGCTTCATCTCCAGTTCCTACATCTACATTCCAGACAGCAGAATAAAGGAAAGGGTGGAGAAATGCCCAGCACCTGTCTTTCAGGAGACATTTTGCAAGTCCCACAGGACAGCTCTCATTGTTTTCCATTATTCAGAATTATTTGCATGGTTATATCTAGCTGAAAAATGGGGCTAAGAAAGAAGTTTTAAAATGATATGACAATGTATCTTGCTAAAT
>NW_007017753.1:0-1661 GCF_000164805.1 Carlito syrichta
GATTCATCTCTACAATAAATCAAAAAATCAGCTGGGCGTGGTAGTGCATGCCTGTAATTCTGGCTACTTGGAAGGCTGAGGCAGAAGGATCGCCGGAGCCCAGCAGGTCGAGGCTGCGGTGGCCGGGAGCGGCCACTGCACTCCAGTCTGGGCGACCGAGTGAGACTCCAACTCAAAAAAAAAAAAAAAAAAGGTGGACACATCTAAGTTGTTCACAAGGATTAAGTCATTTTCTTATCCCAGTTCATAAAATGATCATTCTATATACAAAAACAGACAACACAAGTGTATGGCTGTAAACAGGAGAGTAATAATAGGAGACTTCAGAAAGTTCATGGAAAATGAAATTTAAAAATTAAAAGAAATTATTAAGCTTAAGCTCCATCAAGTTCATAACAATTTTGTAAGAGATACCAGTGATTTAGTTCATCTCTGAAGAACTGAGAGTCCTAGGAATTTAATCATCTCAGTGCAGACATTTTTACAGTATTGACTGAAGAAAACGGAGTGCCCTTTAAAGATTTGTTAAGATTGGGAACAAGCTGGGCATGATAGCTCACACCTATAATCCAAGCACTTTGGGAGGCTGAGGTGGGAGCATGGCTTGAAGCCAGGAGTTTGAGACCAACCTGGTCAACATAGTGAGACATCATCTCTATAAATTTTTTTTTTTAATTAACCAGATGTGGTGGTGCACACCTGTAGTCCTAGCTACTCAGGAGGCTGAGACAGGAGGATTGCTAAAGCCTAGGATTTCAAGGTTACAATGGGCTAAGATGGTGCCACTGCACTACAGCCGAGGTGACAGAGCAAGACCCTGTCCAAAAAAAAAAAAAAGATTAGAAAACAAAAAGAAGTCAGGAGCCAAATCAGGACTGTAAAGTGAATACCTAAGATTCCTCCATCAACACTCTTCCACTGCTCTGACTAGATGAGAGGGATGAACAGGAGTATTGTCAAGGTGGAGAAGGATTCTCTAGTGAAATTTTCCCCAGGCATTTTTCTGCTCAATTTTTGGCTGACTTTCTCAAAACACTCTTGTAACAAGCAGATGTTATTCTTTGGCCCTCCAAGAAGTTAACAAATGCAATGCCTTCAGCATCTCAACAAGCTGTTGCCATGACCGTTGCTCTTGACCAGTCCACTTTTGCTTTGACTGGACCACTTCCAGCTCCTGGTAGCCATTGCTTTGACTGTGCTTTGTCGTTGGGATTGTACTGGTAAAACCATGTTTCCTCTCCTGTTACAAGCCTTCAAAGAAATGCTTCAAAATCCTGCATGTCTAAATTTTTTATCGAAAGCTCTGATCTGCAGCTGATCTGGGTGCAGACCTCTCATGCTGGGGCAAGATTGTGGTGGTGCTGGCCACTCAATGAACTGTACCCTTGATGACTGGATTAGATTTTCCACAGTCCTTACCTATCACCAAGGAACTGTTTAGGCAACCATCGAGTGGAATCTCTGTTCAACTTTAATTTTTTAATCAGAGCTTTGTAAGTGGAACTGATTGAGGTGGCCATAGTGTTGGCAGTTTTTTCTGCTGCTAATCATTGGTTCTCTTCAATTAGGGCACAAACAAGATGAACTTTTATATCATCGCATCCCTTCTTAAAACAAGTTATCCATTTGTAAACTGCTGATTTATTTGGGGCCATTGTGCC
>NW_007017754.1:0-1416 GCF_000164805.1 Carlito syrichta
ACTCTTCAGGGGACCTCTAAAATCTCTAAAATCTCAAGTAACTGCAATATGAGAATCAAAGATTCATGGTTCTTTAGAAAAATATATGTATAGTTTTTCTTATTAATAAACTGATTTAGGCATTTCCTTCCTTCCTTGCCTACTAAATCTAAACCCTTTCATTTATTTCCTTATGAAATTACATTTATTATTAGTTATATCTATCAATAAAGATGAGGACATTAATATGAGTGAGCGATGTCATTCTCACCCTGAATGTGTGTGTGTGAAGGTTTTCTGTAGCCCCATTTTAGTGCTCGCCCTCTCTCACACACTCACATGCACATACCAGTTGTATTGATGAAAGATCTCTTAGTCTCTTCTTCGACTTTTATCTTCATGGGTTTAATAATGTGAACTAATGCACCTACCCAAGAATGTCTGTCCTTTTCTTTCTCTCCCAAAACGAGGATGACGGTTCTTGGAAGATGGGTTTGCTGTTTGTTTTTACATAGGCAGGCACTCTGTATGATCTCACCTTTAAAAAAAAAATGCAGACATTTTCTTATTGTTGCCAGGATTATACTGTTAAATGGACAGGCCTTGAACTGAGAACACGGTTGCATTAGAATGGCATTACTGAGAAAAGCACCATGGTTTTGTTTCCCTCTTCAGATGAGGAACACACCACGGAACACACGCCAAACCACCATGTGCCTCAGCCTCCACAGGCGGTGTTCCCAGCATGCATCTGTGCAGCAGTGCTTCCCATTGTTCACCTGATGGAGGATGGCGAAGTGCGGGAAGATGGAGTGGCAGGTACAGTTTTACCCCACTGAGCCAACAATGACGTTCTTAAGCTGTTCATCTGATGGAGGACAGTGGGTCGCTCTATTGACCACATGTTAAGTTGTCTGATGCACATTTTCTTTTTAGAAAGCAGGATTTATTGAGAGGACAGAAAAGCTCCCAGAGCGAGAGGGTTGACCTATGCACAACTATAAGTACAGATTTGTAAGACACTGTACTAACATTATTACTTTCTCCACCTCCTTCTCTCACTACCTTTATGACTTTTTAAAAATTGCATTTAAGATAGGTGGGTGAGTCCAGGAGCACTGTTTATGACAAGAGAGCAGAACAATACTCATTTGGCCACCTGGAACTCAAACAGTGATTTTGGTCACCTTAGAGATCTTAGCTATTCTCATGACACCACAAATGCCATCCTTCCTATTTTACTACATTTCTGGAGGCACTAACTACAAGAAGAGAATAATTGCAAAATGAAATGGTTAACTAGGGGTATATATGAGTAGTATTTGTGGCAACCAAAAGGCTAACATTCTTAATATTACAATAAAAAGCTCTTATAACTCAATAACTTTTTAAAATCCCCATCGAAAGATGTGAAAGGGATATAAGCAGACAATTCAA
>NW_007017755.1:0-1411 GCF_000164805.1 Carlito syrichta
ATGACAACACAGTTGATCTCCTGAAGGTAGAGTTCATAAAATGTGGGACCTCTTGTGATTGGGTCCCCTATAGTTTTTTAACTCTGAGACTGAGCTTCCAGCAATTCATGAATGAATTCAGTAATAGTTTCCATGGAAATTTCTACTCCAGTAAGTTGTGATTTGCTCTGTCTCCCTTCCTGTCTCTTCAATTTTGTGGGCAGTGGTTTGCCCTGTCACCTTATTTCTCTGATGGATCCAAGAAGAGTTGATTTTTCAGTTTGTTCAATTTGTCACTGGTTGTTAGGATGAAGTGACAGGGAAACTGAATGGAGTTTCCTGAATGACTGGAAACTGAATGAAGAGAGTTTTTAAAGAGTCTATATTTATGGAGATGTGGGTAGTGACAAGGGAAGCCAACAACACATAGTAAAGCTTCCTCTATAGTAACTTAACAACAGAGGCCCGAAGATGTAAGTGGAAGAAGTAGTTTCCTGAAACCTAGAGAAAGCTGTAGCTCTAGGTGGGCGCTGCTGTATAGGAGCTGCTGTCTTAGGTAGAATACAGCCACTATCACCTCTAGTTCTCTGGTGCTTGGTTGGGGCAATGTACCAGCATTGTCTTTCTAGGACACACAGCAGAATGAAGAAGCAGGAAGGAGAACTCTGCATTAGTTTTCTATTGCTACTGTAACAAGTCTTTCACAAATCTAGTGATTTAAAACAATGGACATTTATTCTTTCACAGTTCTGGAGGCCAGAAGTCAAAAATTAGCCTCATTGGCCTAAAATCAAGCTGTCATCAGCATGGCTAGTTTTTTCTAAAGATTCTGGGGGGAGAATCATTTCCTTGCCTTTTCCAGTTCCTGGATGCTGCAGGCATTCTTTGGTCATAGCCTCATCATTTTAATAGCTGCTTGCATGCTTACATGGTTTTCTCCCTTCTTGCCTCTCTCTTATAAGGTCTCTCATGGTTACATTTAGGGCCTATCAGTCAATCCAGGATAATGTACCCGTCTCAAGATCCATAACTTAATCATATCTGCACAGTCCCTTTTGTCATGTAAGGTGACATTCACATGTTCCAGGTATTAGACCTGGGTATCTTTGAAGGTCAATCTGGAAAGGCAAATGGAAAATGTGCAGCATACAGAAATACTGTCGGGAAGATAAAAGAACATGAAGCACATGTAAAAACAGTTTAGAAGGTTTACCTCTGACTGCTGATTAGACACATGAGCAAAAAGAAGGCATTTCTTACAACTGAATAATTTTCTGTTCTCCTTCTGTCTCCTAAACAGAGAATGTATTTAATGAAAACTTCAATGTCTATATCTGAGGCAAAAGTTCCATTGCTACAACCCTGATCTTAAAGTCTTAAATTACTTTCCTGGGTTATTGCAAATTGTGAGAACAATTTTTTAAAACATAAG
>NW_007017756.1:0-1713 GCF_000164805.1 Carlito syrichta
GGTCACACAGAGTTAACAAGTCAAAAACCTGGTTTTTTGAAATAAGATTGACAGACTTCTGGCCTTATCAAAAACAACAACAACAAAGGGTAGGGAAGAAAGCCTGAATAAATACAATCAGAAGTGAAAAAGGTGACATTACAACCAGACTAAAAGAAATGCAAAAAATTATTAGTGATTATTATAAATATCTGTACGTGTGTAATTTAGAAATCTTGAGAAAATGAATAAGTTCCTGGAAGCACAAAACCTCCCCAGATTTAAACAGAAAGAAATCGAAACCTGGAGCAGACCAATAACAAGCCCCCAAATTGATTCAGTAATAATAATAATTTAAAAAACCTACCTACTAAAAAAGTTCTGGACCAAGTGAATTCACAGCTGAATTCTACCAGGTATATGAGGAAGCGGTGATTCTGATCCTATAGGGAATATTCTAAGAAACTGAGAAGGAAGGACACCTCCCTAATTCATTTATGAAGCCAATATCATTTTGGTACCAAAAATGGCAAACATAACAAAGAAAGAAAACTGCAGGCCAATGTCGCTGATGACCATATATGCAAAAATTCTTGATGAAATACTAGCAAACCATACCCAACAGCATATTACAAGGTCACTCATCACAGCCAAGTAGGCTTTATTCTGAGAATGCAAGTCTTGTGCAACACATGCAAACTAATAAATGTAGTCCACCATACAAACAAGTAAAACCAAGAACAACATGATTATCTCAATAGACGTAGAAAAAACATTTGATAAAATCTAACATCTCTTTACGATAAAACCCCTCAATCATCTAGGCATGGAAGGATCGTTCCTCAAAATAATAAGAGCCATCTATGAGAAATCTGCAGCCAACATCACAGTTAACAGGCAAAAGCTGGAAGCATTCACCATAAGAACTGGAACAAGGCAAGGAAGCCCACTCCTATTTACCATAATACAGGAAGTCCTAGCCAAAGCAATCAGACAATAGAAAGAAATAAGAGGTACTAAATAGAAAAAGAGAAAGTTAAATTATCTTGCTTTGCAGATGATATGATTATATACCTAGAAAACTCAAAATATTCCACAAAAAATTCCTAACATTGATTAGTGACTTCAATAAATTCTCAGGATACAAAATTAATGCTCAAAAGTCACTTGTATTTCTATACCTCAACAATAAACAGGTTGAAAATCAAATAAAAAACATTATCCTATTCACAGTAGCCACAAAAAACTTGGAATACTTCTAACAAAAAGGTGAAAATCTCTACAATAAGAAATACAAAACACTGCTGAAAGAAATCAACAATGACAGAAACAAATGACAAAATATCCCCTGCTCATGGAGAAAAGGTAATTTATATAGAAGCATAAAAGAGTCTGAATAGCCAAAGTAATCCTGAGCAAAAAAGAGCAAAGCTGGAAGCATCACACTGACAGATTTCAATTTTTACTATAAAGCTACAGTAACCAAAACAGCATGGTATTGGTTAAAAAAAAAAAAATAACACATAGACCAATACAACAGAATAGAAATCTCATAAATAGTTTTATTTATGTTGACCTACAATCAACTCACCTTTGACAAAGTTGATGAAAACATATATTCAAGAAAGGACAGGGTGGGGAGCATAACTCATCAGCAAGGGTACCTGCGTAGTGAACATTTGTATACCCTGAGTGTACCCCACATCTTTAAAATAAAAAATTTTGTATATTTTT
>NW_007017757.1:0-1322 GCF_000164805.1 Carlito syrichta
AAACTGGCAAACCACTAGTTACAAAGAAGGAGAAAACAAAATTAGAAATTAAAAAGGAAACATTACAACTGATGCCACAGAAATACAAAAGGTCATCAGAGAATATTATGAACATCTATACACTGATAAACTAGAAAACCTAGAAGAAATGAATAAATGCTTGGAAACATAAAATCTACAAAGATTGAATCAGGAATAAATAAAACATATTAACATACCAATAACAAGTAATGAGATTGAATCAGTAATTAAAAATCTCCCAACAACAACAACAAAAGTGTCAGAACAATTAATTCACAGCCAAATCTACCAAACATATAAAACAGAATTAATACCAAAACTTGTAAATCTATTCCAAAAAAATAAAATAAAATAAATGGAAGGAATTAACCCTAACAAATTCTCTGAGAGTAGCATTACCCCAATGTCAAAACTAGACAAGCACATACACAAAGAAAATGACAGGCAAATATCCCTGATGAACATAGACATAAAAATTCTCAATAAAATACTTAGCACATCAAAAAGATAATGCCATGATCAAGTGGGATTTATACCAGGAATGCAAGCATGGTTCAACAAAATGCAAATTAATAAATACGATACTTCATATCAACAGAATGAAGGACAAAAACTGTATGGTTACCTTAATAGGGGCAGGAAAACTATTTTATAAAATTCAACATGTTTCATGATAAAAAAAATCTCTCAACCAACTAGGCATAGAAAAATATACCTCAAAATATTAAAAACCATATATGACAAATGCATAGCTAACATTATACTGAATGAAAAAAAGTTTAAATCCTTCCCACTAAGAACTGGAACAAGACTAGAATGTCCACTTTTACAACTCCTATTCAACATAGTACTGGAAGTCCTAGCCAGAGCATTCAGGAATGAGAAAGAAACAAATGGCATCCAAGTTGGGTAAGAAGAAGTCAAATTGTCTCCCTTTGCCAATAATATGATCTTATATCTAGAAAAGCCTAAAGACTCCACCAAAAAGCCCTTGGATGTGATAAATGGATGCAGTAAAGTTTCAGGGGGAAAAATTTCTACTTACAAAAATCAGTACCAAAAAAATTAATTTAAAAAGGTAGTCTTTCTGTACACCAATAATGATCTAGGCAAGAAGGAAATTCCATGTACAATAGCTGCATAAAAAATACCTACGAATAAAACAAGGATGTGAAAGATCTCTACACACACACACACACACACACACACACACACACACACACACACAAAATAAAACACTAGTGAAAAAAATGAAGATGACAAAAACAAATGGAAAAAAATCTCATGCTCGTAAATCAGAA
>NW_007017758.1:0-1322 GCF_000164805.1 Carlito syrichta
AAAAAGCACAATCCCATTCACAATAGCCACACACACACACACACACACACAAAGAAATACCTTGATATGTTCCTAACTAGAGAAGTGAAAGACCTTTACAATATAAACTACAAAACACTGCTTAAAAAAATCAAAAGATGACACAAACTGGAAAAAATTCCATGCTCATGAATTGGAAGAATCAACATTGTTAAGATGTCCACCCTATCCAAGGCAATATACAGATTCAATGCAATACCCATTAAATTAACATCATTCTTCTCAGACCTGGAAATGACAATTCAGAAATTCATATGGAAACATAAATGAACACAAATGGCCAAAACAATCCTTAACAAAACAAACAAAGCAGGAGGTATCACACTTCCAGACTTTGTCATAAGACTACAATAATCAAAACCACCTGGCAATGGTACAAGAACAGACACATAGACCAATGGAACACGATAGGGATTCTGGAAGCAAAACCTCAATTTCTCAACCAAACCATCTTCAACAAAGCCTTCACTAACAACCACTGAGGAGTGGGGAACCTATTTAGTAAACAGTATGGGAAAAACTGGCTGACCATGTGCAGAAGATTGGAACAGGACCCCTACCTATCACCATGCACAAAAATCAACCCTAAATGGAACAAAAACCTAATTGTAAAACCTCAAACTATAAGAATCTTAGAAAATGCAGCAGACACCCTTTTGAAAATTAGAATACGCAACCTATTTCTAATCAAAACCCCAAATGCCCATGCCATAAGACAGACAAGTGAGACTTCATCAAACTTAAAATCTTCTCCAAAGCAAAATACACCATCAAGAGAGTGGAGAGATAGCCCACAGAATGTGAGAACGTATTTTCCAACTGTATATCTGACAAAGACCTGACATCCAGGATCTACAAGAAACTCAAATGTGCTGAAAGAAAAACAAAAACAAAACAGCTCCATTAAAAAGTGGTCAAAAGATATAAATAGACACTTCTCAAAATAAGACATACAAGCAACCAACAGATACATGGAAAAATATTCAGCCTCATTAAACACCAAAGAAATGCAAAATAAAACCACACTGAGATACCACCTAACTCCAGTAAGGATGACCATCATCAATAACTCAAAAAACAACAGGTACTAGAGAGAATGCAGGGAAAAGGAAACACTTCTACACTGTTGGTGGGAGTGTAAACTAGTACAGCCTATGTGGAAAACAGTGTGGTGATTTCTAAAAGATCTACAAAACGACATTTCATATGACCCAGCAACCCTGCTTCTGGGAATATACCTGGAGGAACTCAAATCACTACAAAAAAGATACCTGTACATGTAT
>NW_007017759.1:0-1442 GCF_000164805.1 Carlito syrichta
AACTCTGCCATTTCTTTTGCTGAATGCTGAATTGTCTACTGCCAGCTTTTATAAAATCAGTTTTTGGATCCAAGTATGTAAAAAAAGAACCAGGAACATTTATTGCTCTCAGACAACTTACAAAGAGGGAGAATATACACATTAACACATCTGTATGGTTGTAGCTAGCAGAAAAACAGTCCTGGTTTTAAATGATCCCCCACCCCCACCTGGCCTTGGTCTCTGTCTCCTCTAAGAACGGCATATGATAATGTAGAATCTTTCAACCTTTTCTTTTTTCAAAGCTGTGGAACCCTACTTTCAGACAAACCCTTAATGAGAGTCCCCACATTTGAGTAGAGATGATGGTCAAGTGGCTGTAGGTGGAAGCTTGTGGGATCAGATGCTATTTGGAGCCCTGTCTGCTTGATTTCCACATGCCCCTGTGGTGGCCACAGAGGGGGAGACATGTCACGAAATAGTCATGATTGTATACACGATAGCCCCTTCCCCAAGAGGTCACATTTACATAGAGGGTACTCACACATTTGTGGGAATTCCTGAAGTCTGGTTAGGAAACAAGACCCAACTCTTAGAACCTGGGCAGGTCAGTACAACACAGTCTGGAACCACACAGTAAAGAGATTCTAGACTTTAATAAGAAAAAGACTCCCATGCGGGTTGAGAGTAGGGGGTACAGTGCAGGGCACCAGGCTTCTCAGGAAAGTTGGTTCTCTGGGTTTGTTTACTGCAACTCCCCTTCCTCTGCCACACCTTCTATTGAAGGTAATGATGAGACCCTAGGGGAAGGGGAAGCAGCTCGCCCAACAGTCTTAGGCTGAGCCACTGCTCTGCCCCTCTGTGCTTCCCAGCTTTTGTTTGTCTTTGGTCTCCAGGTGAGAAGTTTCTCCAGGTGAGCAGCATCACCTCCATCTTCAGGAACCAGGCCGTGGTGAAATACAGTCGCCTGGAGGATGTGCTTCATGGCTGCTCCTGGAAGGTCAACAACAAGCTAGATGGGACGTACCTGCCCCTGCCCGTGGACAAGATCATCCAGCGCACAAAAAAGATGGTTAACCAGATTGTGCAGTACAGCCTGATCGAGGGCAACTGCGAACACTTTGTCAACAGCCTCAGATATGGGGTGGCCCGGAGCCAGCAGGTGTGGCCCCATTTGCTCTGATGATGGCTTCTCCTGGAACTTTCTTGGGGTTTGCCACCTCATCAGTGACCAGAATGGCAATCAGTGTTTGTTGTATTAGTGGGGCCTTCTATTTCTGCAGGACTTTATGGTTCAAGAGGTATTTTCACCTCTATTAACCCAGCGAGGAGTAGAAAAGGCATTGGGCTAATAATAAGACTACTTGGTTGGAGCCCCAGCTCAGCTATTAAGTAGGGGAGGGGGTTCTTTGGTCAAGGCATTTTATATCTGAGACTGTTTCTTCCTTTACAAAACAGAGACA
>NW_007017760.1:0-1282 GCF_000164805.1 Carlito syrichta
GGGGAGTTCCTAATAAGAAAATTGGCTTCTACTGTTAGTAGTGAGTATGAAGAAAAAAATAAGGAAGGTCAATCAAGTGATGGCTTTGGCCAGGATTTTTCTTTTTAAAATAAAATTTAAACTTTGAGAGGCTGGTGTGGGAGGATCACTTGAATCTAGCAGTTTCGGATTAGCCTGGGCAACATAGCAAGACCCTGTCTTTACAAAAATTTCAATTAAAAAAATAGCTGGACATGATGGCATGTGCCTATAGTCCCAACTGCTTGGGAGGCTGAGGTGGACTACTTGAGTCCAGGAGTTCAAGGTTGCAGTGAGCCATGACTGCACTTCTGCACTTCAGCCTGGAAGACAGAGCGAGACCTGGTCTCTAAAAAGTAAATAAATGCATACATAATACATTTTGAGAGCAAAGATTCAGATTCTGAAATGGCTCAGACAAGAAAGATCCTCTACACATTTTGTATGAAAACTACGGTAAGCAATTCATAATGCTATTTAAGCAAGTCCTCTGGATAATGCAAACATTGTTCAAGGGAGAGATGGGAGAGCACAGAGTTTATGTTAATGGAAAAATTTATTTTAATAGCTTTATAAATTACTCAAGTTCTGTATTTATAGAATCATTAAGTGTTCAAAGGGGTCACTTATATTTTTCAGTTGTATTTTGTTGCATTTTATGTAGCAAATTATATGCTATAGTAAGATTCATGAATATGGGGTTTGATGAATAGCTCAGGGTATATCCCTTGAAAATGTCAAGGATTTTATGACTGTTTATTAATTATGTCCAGAAAGGCAAAATTCATGTCTAATTCAACTTCTCTCCCTCGACCTAATAATGCCTGTGTTAGGTACTTATTTGTCGAAATGAATAGACATTTGTGAAAGAAGGAAAAGGAAAAAAAGAAGTTGTTCTCATCTTTATGTTGCTTGTCCACATAGTGGCATTTCTCCTGAGGTGAGGATACTTAAGTAATGTCAGAGGAGATAAGTGAGGAATGTAGAACCTTTCTTCAGTTCCCATTTGTGGAATTGTAACAAATAAATAATGTCCTCATTCATTATTAATAGGCTTTCTAGAGATCAAAAAAGTGGATTCCAATTTCCAATGAATAATTCTACTGGCAATTATTTGCAGTTTAAATAAAAGGAAAGGCATTTTATGTGGACGATACAAGCAGTGGATAATTAAAATAAAATAACTGATTTCCATAAATAATGAAGATGGGAAATTATCTCTGACTTCGTTCGCAGAGCTCAATTTCCAATTCATCCCCTGTGA
>NW_007017761.1:0-1240 GCF_000164805.1 Carlito syrichta
AATTCAATAGGTTTCAAGTGTTGAATTCAAGGTTCTCAACCTCAGCACTATTAACATTTGAACTAACTTATTCTTTGGTGTTGGGAAGAGGGCTGTCCTATGACTGAAGGCTGTTTGACCACACCCCTGACCTCTACCTACTTGATGCCTGTAGCACACACCATTCTTCACCCTCTACTCCCTCCACCTTTGTGGCAACAAAAAATGTACTCAGACATTGCTAAATGTCCCCAAGAGGCAAAATCTTTCCTGCATGAGAATTTCTGTAATTCATTATGACATTCTAAATCTAAATTAAACAAATCACTAATGCTCATTTATTTACTCTGAGCCTTTTCTCACTTTTTGGGGAAATTAAAATTTCTTTTATTTTTAACATCCCATTCTCTTCCTCTTTTCTGACCAAACCCTTCAACTTACTACCAAGATCCATAAGATTATAAAACTGGTATGATAGTCATCTAGTGAGTCTACTGGACAAGGACTGAAGTGAAATGCCTTACATATGATCAGGATCTGAACTCTCAAACTGTCTCCATCAGCTAGGAATGTGCCTGTTCCCACTTGTTTGTTAGGTGCTATTCTAGAAAAAATTTCAGAATATTTATGAAACAGGAAAAAAGAATAAAACCTGGACAATCGACTTTTTAAACAGGGCTGAGGCAGATTAGAAAGAACCCAGGTAAAACAGATAATTCTGCAAATTGAGGAAAAACTATAATTTCATCACTATACCTGAAGAGTCTTACAGCTAAGCACAGAACTCTGCATATAACTTCGAGTATATGGCAAACACGAATCCCCTCACTTCTTTATCTATTAAAATGCTTCTCATCTTCCAAAGCTCTGATCAACTGCCATCTCTTCTGCAATACCTTCTCCAATTCACCTAGCTGGAGCAAATAATCCTTCTCCTGGATTCCTCCAACATTTATCTCCATCTTGATCATTACTAGGACTCATATAATTCTGTCCATGCTTTCATTATGTGTGTATCTGTTTCTATCCTGAGATGGCTAACTTCTTGAATTTTATTTAGCAGTGATTTAAAGACCACGGCAAGAATATATGTGCAGGGGGAGAGTAGAAGCCTGCTACGGAAGGCTATTGGGAGAAGGACTTGTATACTGGGACCAAATTTGCTGCAACAAATCTAGATCTCTTCCATGAGGGTGGGCTCTGGACCTTTTTAAAATAACTTTAAACAAATATTTAGTGGAACATTCATGTTTATCTTTAT
>NW_007017762.1:0-1236 GCF_000164805.1 Carlito syrichta
ATTAACAGGAACTCCTCTTTCCTCCCAATCCTTAAGCCCTGGGCAACGATTAATGTACTTTCATTCTATCTAGACATATTGTGGACATATTATATCGCTGTGTTCATTTTAGTCTGGCTTCCTTCACTTAGTATAATGTTTCTGAGGCTTATGTATGGTACAGCATGTATCAGTAGTAAAATTATTGCCACACACTATTCCATTGTATAGATATTACTCAGTTTATGTATTCATCGTTTGATGGGCAATTGGGTTGTTCCACATTTTGCTTCCTATGACAAATGACACCATTATCATTCATGTAAGTGTGTGTGTGTGTGTGTGTGTGTGTGTGTGTGTGTGTGTGTGTGTGTGTGAATAAGCTCTCATTTTTCTTGGACATATATCTAGAAGTGGAATTGTTTAGTTACTGTGTAGTGGGATGACTGGTGTCCTCCATAAATCTGTGTCCATTCAGAACTTTACAATATTGAGTTTATCTGAAAATAGGGTCTTTACATATAATTAAATAAAATGAAATCAAAGTGAATTAGGGTGGTCTTTAAATCTGTCAAATGATGAGTAGATATATAAACAAGGAATAAGATATGGTAATAATGGAGGTGAACAATGGACTGAAGCACAACTACAAGCCAAACAAAGTCAAGGAACTACCAAAACCCAAGAAGAGGCAAGCAAGGATTCTTTTCTAAAGATTTTAATGGAAACCTGGTCCTATTATCATGTTGATTTTGTATTTTAGCTTCCAAAACTATGAGATAATGTATTTCATTGTTTTGACACATTGTTTCATTGTTTTTTTAATAAAGTTATGACAATCATAGGAAATTACACATATAGTAACTCATTTGATTTGAGGAACTTAAGTTGATTTATTATTTGAAGAAGTTTCAAAGTGACCTTACCATTGTATGTTTTCACCAAAAGTGTAAGAAAGTTTCTATTTGACCACATTCAAGTCAGAACTTGGTTTTATCCATTTTTTAAATTTATAGTTCTCATAATGGGCATAAATGAGTATCTTGGGGTTTTGATTTGTGTGTGTGTGTGTTTTTTTTAAATGACTAATGATGTTGAGCATCCACTCATCTGTTTATTAGCTATTTAATTATCTTCTTTTGAAAATGTCTATTCAGATACTTTCTGTCCATTTTTACATTGGAATTTTTCTTATTATTATGAGTTTCTTATGTATTCTAAATGCAAGGACTTATCAGATACATTATTTGCACACAC
>NW_007017763.1:0-1231 GCF_000164805.1 Carlito syrichta
CAACTTACCAGACTGACTGTGGAACCTACAAAAGTCAGCTTATTTACTCATCTATACACGTATAGGAGAAATTGCTATTTGCTAAACACTGTGCTTGGCACTGTAAGGAATGCTAAGACACATTCTACTAAATGCTGGATCTTAAGGGAAAAACAAAACAAAACAAAACAAAAAATCCAGGCAGTTAATCAGAATACATTGCAGTATGTAATAGGCCACAGAACAGCAGTACCAAAACAAATTTTGTAGATTTTAAAAAAGCAAAACAGCATTTCAACTAAGGACATTACGAGAAAATGCAGAGAGGCAGTGGCATTTGTGTCAGTAAAAGAAATGCATAGGTTAAAAGTCACAAGTATTCATAAAAGATTATTTCAAAAATATAGAAGATAGGAAGAAGAAAAAGGTGTTTGGAGTCACTGAAATATAATTACGGCTTTGCACGCTGGTATATTTTTTTCCAGTCTTTAACTTCAATATAAAAGAAAAATAAGATTTTATTTAATGCAGCTTATTCTGATTTTTCTCCTTGTCATTTTTCCATAAGCATCTTCCCACATTTTTCCATTGCCTTAATGAGCATGATTTCTTACAGATGCAATGTTAATACTCCCTGGAGTCCTCCACTGGCAGTGGAGGACTCCCTGGGGAATCCAGGATAATAAAGAGAAGATAGAGACCAGTCAGACTTGAAGAACCTAAGGAAACTTTATTGAATTAATAATGCCTACTGGCAATCAGACAATGTGATACCCAAAACCCAGATAAAAGTAATAAAAGCATTTTCCCTAATACTATGACACTTGAGTTTCAATCAATACTTTATTTCCTTCATCTTCTACAATGCAACTTCACTCCATTATATTTCCAAAAAAATCCACATCCCTCATTATTTAACAAGGGCCATTTTAAAAAGAGGAAGAAGGAGAAAAAAGCTTTTAATTGTTTTCTTATCTCTTTTTTTTAATTGTAGTCTATGGACCATTAAAATATCAGACATATTTCAGGGCTTCTGGTAATGGAGTGCCTAGTATACTGAGGCATCGTGTCTCCAGTCCATGTGGGAATCTTGGAGTCAGTATCTGCATGTCTAAATATGACTATGCCAACTTGTGTATTCAAGGTAGCAATGTAAAAGCCATGCCACACTTCTCTTCTCCTAAATCATGCCCCCCCACCATGTATTACACCAAAAAAAAAAAAAAAAAAAAAAAAAAAAAAAAAAAAAAGC
>NW_007017764.1:0-5569 GCF_000164805.1 Carlito syrichta
TGTTTTTCCAGGTCTGAGAAGAATGTTGTTGGTAATTTAATGGGTATTGCATGAATTGTAGATTGCCTTAGGTAAGATGGACATCTTCACAATGTTGATTCTTCCGATCCATGAGCATGGGATATTTTTCCACTTGCTCGTGTCAGCTTTGATTTCTTTGAGTAGTGTTTTGTAATTTTCATTGTAAAGGTCTTTCACGTCTCTGGTTAGGAAGATGCCAAGGTATTTCATTTTTTTTGTGGCTATTGTGAATGGAACTGTGTTTTTTATTTGGGTTTCTGTTTGTTTATTATTGGTGTAGAGAAATGCGATTGTCTTTTGTACATTTATTTTGTATCCTGAGACTTTGCCAAAGGCTTTTATCAATGTAAGGAGGCCTTTGACAGATTCTCTTGGGTTTTCGAGGTACACCATCATATCATCTGCATAGAGAGATAACTTGACTTCCTCTTTTCCTATTTGAATACCTCTGATTGCCTCCTCTTCTCTGATTGCTCGAGCCAGGACTTCCAATACTATGTTGAACAGGAGGGGAGAGAGTGGGCATCCTTGTTTAGTTTAAGTGCTCAATAAATGTTAGTTTTTTTACTTTTTATTTTAAAGACGATGGGTACATCATAACTGCTTTCAACTGAGCTATGGTCAAACTGGCAGACCTGGTAGTCATCTTGTCTTAGATGTTTTTGTGTATCTTTTACTCTTGTACCTTGATTTTAAGCCTTGCTATTGCATAGTTTCTAAATTCTTGGATGAGCATTATCATAACTCCTGAATTTTGTGAACACTTAAAAAAGAGTTGTAATAGTTCCATTGACTTTGAACTCATTTGAGCCACTAGTGAGGTTTCTCACAAAAACTGAGAAATTGAGCCCTGAAAACTGGGAAAAAACAAAGTTGATTCTTAGTTTCCTACTTTGCCACTTGCCACCTGTGTGTCCTCTGCTCCAGTTGCAAAGTCAAAGAAACTGTATTGTAAAGGCACGTGCGCATCCATAGTTTTGGAAGCCACACTGGGTTCCAGCCCCAGACCCAGTAAAGAGTATTTCAGTACCCTCATTTCTCTATTTTGTTAGACAAGTGGAGAGAGGAATGAAGAGAACGAAGATTCCTCTGGGGTGTATTAGAGTGTTTGAGTCCAGAGAATCCTTTGGGTTCTGTCTGGTCTGTTGATCTCCAACCCCAAGAGTGGTTCCAGGGGATTTTTTTGCCTGTTTAAGTGACTATGCTCAACTAATCCCCCTTCCTTGGAACCCAGTGGCACTTTAATAGGGCAAATCTCCTTTGGATTAGCCAGACTTTGGTCTAAATCAAGCCTGTGGCATTCAAAACCAAAATGATGCTGCTCTGTTCATTAAAAAACATTTTAAACAGAAAGATGGTGGTTTTGAGGCAATGGGTGTGGTCTTTAGCATATTCTCTGCCTGATTGCTTTTCAACCCTGGAGGTCTGGGCTTGTGTTACTTTGCCCGGCTGCCCTAGTGTCTTAAGTTCCAGGAGTGAGAAGTACTATGCACTAGGTCGGAAAGGTCAACCTGACAGAAAGAGATTCTACCCTTGTTACCATCTTGGCTCACTAAAGATCTGCTGTTTCTATTTTTGCAATTTTGGCTTCCTGGATCTTAGGTTCACCAATTTTTTTTATTAACTGAAATTTAGAAGATGGAGCCAAGGGGAAAAGCATTTAAACTCTGAATTCTCACTGCTTGAGGCTCAGTGCATGATTTTGTTTTCCTTTTTCATATTGAAAGTGTTTGGATAAGACTAAATTTTTATTTTCTATGTGTTAGACTATTCTTGATATTTTATTCATCCTATCCTCCTTCAAATCTGTTGCAAGTTTGCATGTGTCAAGATTGTTCTGTATTATAGGATTCTCCAGGCATAAGTGGAACATATTTAGCCAATGGTATTCAGCATTCATAATGTACAGTGTACATATAGACGGTCATTGTTTTATGATAAATCTTCTTAGAACGAGGAGTGAAAATAAACTTCATTTTTGAGACAAATAAAACTTCAAAAACAATAACTACTTACATTGCTTAGTGATAAGCTATGATCACTTGAGTAATACAAAAAATAAGCAGAGAGGGAAAAATGAAGAAAAAAAACAAACAAACAGAAATGAGGACCTGCTCTTCCCCTCGGAGTTTACTTTTTTCACTCCCTATTCCCAGGCTGGAAGCCTCAATTTTTTAATTCTGAATTTTTAAAAGAGTGCCGTTTTGCATTTCCTGGATAATATATCCCACGGTGACTCACAGAGCTGGGATGTGCATGAAAGGCACATTGGGTTGCTCTAACTGAGAACGAGACAACCTGATGTCACAGAGTCAGCCCCATGTAATGCGTCATCCATACAATATTACCAAGCAGTTATTGCCTTGATTTCGAATCTCAGAAGACGCTGCAAAATGCTGGAGGGAAAAATCTGTCTTGTGGGATTGCCTACCTCAGATGTAAAATGAAAACCAATTAGATCCTTTGAAGGTATCTTTATTCCCAAAGGATCTCAATGTACTCAGCTCCTGCCCCCAGAGTATTAGTCATGTGTCTCTGAAACATTGCCTTCTCTCTGCTGGAAAAGGCAGGTCTCTCTGAGGCAGAACTTCTGCAACAGGTTTTATTTCAAATGGGATATTAAATAGCATTTCTAGTTAGAATGTCAGGGGAAATTATAAGGAGGTGTTGGAATTTGGCCAAGATATAGTGATTAATAACCCTTCTTTTTTTAGAGAACTGTATGATTTAAGGAGAAAAGCCCCTCCTTTTTTGCAAAAGATGCAGTGTGAATCCGCGGAGACTTGGATAGGACAAAAAGCTCAGAATCTCAGTTGGAGTAATGGTGGACAGTAACCAAAAATGAAGAGAGGAAATTAATCAGTAGGTTTAAATGGGTGAAAAAACTATTAGGCCATTGCATGTATGAGAATAGGGACCTGGTGTTCTAGATATGTTTGTGAGAATTGATTTAACCATCAAAGTACAACTTTTCTCTTGAAACTCTTGAATGCTCACCATCTTAAAGATGAAAGTCCTTAAAGACCATCCACTCCATCATCTACATCCAAGATGAATTATTTAAAAGCATCTCAGAAAGAAGAAAATCTACCCTATTTAATAAAAGAATTCCAGAGAAGGAATGTCACAGAACAAGGTAACATACTATCTATGTTAGATCTATATTACATCCGTCAAGTCTCAACTAATACCATGCTTTTCTTGTTCTTGGTTTGGAGGACATGAGAAGTAGCTCTTCATTGTGGGAAAGCCATTCCCACACTTGAAAGACAATGCTATGTGATTCTTTTTGCTAAACCCAACAATCCATTTCCTTAAAGGTTTTTCTAAATTTCATTTCTGAATTCTGATCCTGTGAAGGTTAATGTGAGGGCCTGATACTGAATAAGGGAGTACTTAAACCTTGCCAGGGTTAAAGTGTTTTTACTGTTAGATTCATTCGGAGGATCTACAGAGCCCTTCATTGAGGAGATATTTGAGAACTGAAGAGCTGACAGGACAGAATAAAGCCAGCAAAATCATTGAATTTACCTTTCTATGTAGCACAAGGACCAGTGACATATTGTAAACTGGTAAAAGGAAATGTAGCACAAAAGCATTTGAATCGGGCTTCCAGGTGGTGCCTGTCAGAGCAGCGTCAGAGTAGGGCCGGCTCTTGTCCTTTGGTCCAGCCCACTGGCTGTGAGGGTTTAAAATCGTGGTTCCTGTTGCCCTCCCAGTCCGGGTGCCTAATGGCAGTCCCATGGGCAGTCTTCCAGGAATGGTTTGGATTAATGGAATGAATGTCATCACTTCATAGGCTTGGGTTTGCAGGGTAATTTTCCAGAGGTTGTTGATTTCCTCTGTTGCAGTCTATCTGTAATTGTATAAATTGTACTAGGTGGGTGATGCTGCCTAGCTTCAGCTTCTATCTCCTACAGGTGAATATCTGTGTTAGAGGTAACATCACATGTTGATTTGGTCAGTTTTAACCAATTGCAATAATAAAATTGTCAAAATAATGTGTAACTATAGTAAATTTAAAATTAAATATCTAAATAGGATAATATATAATTTCCATTAACCTTAAACTCACTCCAATTTCTGCTTAGAATAACCCTGATTCTAAGAAAATGCTGAATAAAACATTCATTCAACAAACGTGGTTTGAGGCATCCTTTGGTACCAAGCACCATGGTAGGCATTGGGCTTGCAATAATGAATAAGATAAAGTTGAACTTTTTTCGCTTTAGCTTACATTCACAGGAACATACTCTTCCAATGCATATTCTTCTGAAATGACAGTTTGTGTAAGTAGCAGGGGACTCAAAATTTAAAATGCACCAGATAAAGGACAGTCTTTCAATCGTGTGCTTCTAGTTCTCAGAAGAAAAGCATTGTTTGCTCGTTCTTTCATTTATAGTAAAGCAGAAGAGGGGTCTATCCATAGCATGAGTCTCATATTTTTCTTTTTTCCCAGAGAGCTGTTGTTCCGGTAATTTCTAAGCCATTTCAGCCTTTCTTCACCTTCCATCAGTTTAGTAATATAGAGTGATTCTTCTACCTACATCTCTTATTCCTTGAGATCTTTTTTAGTGTGGGCATTGAGATAGTTTACTTACATTTTCACAAAATTATTTATTATAAAATATGTCCATAAAAATTGTACATGCTCATTAGATTGGAAATACATAAGTATGTAGACAGAATAAAAAAGTCTATAATCTTACTACATAAACATAACTCATTTGTATTATGGTGAATAGAGCCAGATTTTATATTTTTCTGCATAAAATGTGAAATCATAACACATATTATGTACACTTTGGTCCCCTTCTGTTTTTGACTTAGCATTGCATCTTAAACATTTCTCACCAATCATGGTGGCTCACACCTGTAATCCCAGCACTCTGGGAGGTGGAGGCGAGAGGTTTGCCTGAGCCCACAGGTATAAGACTAGCCTGGGCAACATGGAGAGACGTTGTCTCTACAATAAACCAAAAAATTAGCCGAATGTGGTGACACACACCTGTAGTTCCAGCTACTTGGAAGGCTGAAGCAGAAGGATCACCTGAGTCCAGGGGGCCAAGGCTGCAGTGGCCAAGAGTGCTGGGAGCCACAATCACTAGTAAAAGTAAGGTAAAAGGGACCTGAAAACAGGAAAAATGCCGGCTGGGAGCAAGGCCCCAGTAAAATGCGGCCATGACGGAGGCAAAGCCCCATGGATCCTGTTGATGGACCTTCCCTAACTTTGAAGGATTGCGTGCATAGGCTTGAGAATATTCCCTCTTTAGTTGAGATAATAGATGCACAAGTGGATGATGGCATTTGACAGCAAAAATTATACATAGGCATAATGGAGGTGAGATTGCAGCAAAAAGGGTGCCCCTTAGAATGTGCAAGGATGTGGAATTAGCAGTAAACCTATGTATAGAAATGTAAAAAGGGCTCAACAGCAAAAAGTTTCCCCCCGAAGGGACAAGGGAATGCAAATTTTGAAACCTTTAGCTAAAAAGGAAAAACAAGTACTTCCTCATATCCTTTATAAGTAACAACATTGACAGTTGTG
>NW_007017765.1:0-1193 GCF_000164805.1 Carlito syrichta
CACATTTCAATGTCAGATACAACTACAATGCACAATGAGATAACTAAGAATGTATAATTGTTTTGATTGAAAATATTTTCCTATCTAAATATAAGACTTGGAGTAAAATCAAATACATTACCTCAATGATAAATTCTTGAAAATATGAGTAAGGATTTATAAATCAATAGCTGTATCTTTAATTTTTAAATTTACTGCAATGTAAATTTAAAGAATAAGTAATATTTTGAGTCTAGTTAATATTATAGTTAATATGTAGTTTTTACTCATCTTAGGAGCTGGGTACATGAACAATGCCCACTTGTCTTGCTTTGTGAGTTAGACATTGAGTTGGGATGGTAGCCTCTGAACTTTTGAACTTTTCCTTTCTACATTGAAGCTCTGTTTTATGAGAAAGTTGAAGTGAGGGTAATTGGAACTTCATATTCTTTGCCTGATGTGCTTAGAATTCAGCATCTACCCCACAAGTAGGGCAGGATAGAAGGATGGTAGTAGTTGCTTTCACCTAAAAATTCACCTTTGCAACATGGAACATGGGTGATGAGAAATGCTAGCAGCATTTTTCTTCTGCAAAAACATATAGGCCTTGACTAGAAACTGGGCCATGAGGGAGCTTCACCTTCTTCGTCATACCCTGCCAGGAGTGGTGTCTATCATGTTGAGCAGGTGGGAGGGTGGGGCAGGAATGAAGTGTTCATTGCTCAATGTCACAGACTCTTATTGTTCTTATTAAGATTTAGTAGATACTCTTAAATCAATGTTTCCGCATTAACTGTTTGCCTGTAGAAAATATTTGAGATCTTATTTTTAAAAAATCATTTACTGTTGGTGTGCTGGGAATCAGCTTGTGGAGCTTCTCACACTGCCATTTCTGTCCTGTAGTCTCCTATACTCTTGAATGATTACCTCAGCTTTGAGTTAAACTTTCTTTCAGAACTTAACATTGCCCTGCTTTTTTCTAATCCCAAAAGTTTTAATGAATTATGAGACCAATCTGGAACTCTGTTACTTTCTCTTTTGTATGTGACATTTTCTTTTATCTAAATGTTTATAAATTCCTTTCACTTTCCTTGAAATTTATTAACTTTGCTGATATATATATATATGTATATATATATATATATATATACACATATATATATATATATATATATATTAAGGGTAATCTTTCTATAGTAGTTACCTTTAACAAA
>NW_007017766.1:0-7681 GCF_000164805.1 Carlito syrichta
TGGGAACCGTCAATGGTGTTTCCCGGGATGGTGGTGCTGGAGCTCCTGGGATCGGCTGCTCCCTGCAGTCCCTCATCCCTGACCCGGCCTGCTCTATCCAGACTTCTTCTGTTAGGAGCCTGTGGCGCCTTCAGGCAGTCCTACTTGAACGTGTCTAATTAGTTCTTTCTCCTGACTTAGTGGTCATTTTGCAAAGCTGGCGTGGATACATGCACTCCATCAATGCCACCATGGTACAAACATGAAATAACACATATTGGGACTGGGTGCACCTGTATATCCCAGCATTTTGGGACACTGAGGCAGCAGGATTACTTGAACCCAGGAGTCTGAGACCAGCCTAGGCAACATAGCAAGGACTTGTCTCTGCAAAAAATCAAAAAATTAGCTGGGCATGGTGGTGTGAGCCTGTAGTCCCAGCTACTCAGGAGCCAGAGGCTGGAGGATTGCCTGAGCCCAGGAGGCAGAGGCTACATGATCATGCTACTGCACTTCAGACTGGGCAACAGAGTGAGACTCCAGCTCAAAATAAATTAAAATAAGTTTTAAAGACAGGTGCAGTGACTCAAGCCTGCAATTCCTGTTCTTTGGGCGGCCAAGGTGAAAGGATTGCCTGAGCTCAGGGGATCGAGACCAGCCGGGACAACTTGACAAGACCTTCTCTCTAAAATAAATCACTAAAATCAGCCAGGAGTGGTGGCGTGTGTCTGTAGTTCCAGCTACATGGAAGACTGAGGCGGACGGATCACCTAAGTCCAGTAAGTTGCGTGTGCGGTGACCATGAGCGTGCCACTGCACTCCTGCCTGGCGATAAGAGCAAGACTCCAACTCAAAAAAAAAAAAAAAAAAGAAAGAAAGAAAAGAAAAAGACATTGGCTTATTATCAAGTCATAGAATACGAGAAAGGTGAATTGCCAGGGAGAGCAGTTAACCAAGCAGCCTCCTGGCTCATGAGTGACAATGTCCTGTGTTCCCTTGACCTGGTTCCTGGGACACTAAGCGCCATCAGGCGGGCTTGGTTTCCTCCCATTGCTTGGTGCTTCCAGCGAATGGCAAGGTGGGGCTGTTTCTGAGAATTCTCAGAGGACCTTGGTCATTGTCACCTACAAGAGTTTCATCCATTGCATTTCAAAAATTTGTAAAAAAATAAGTAAAACAACTAATCATGATGAAAAACATAGAAAATACAGATAAGCGAGACAGATGGGGGAAAAAAAACAACCCAAAGACTCACCCAACACCCCACTGCACTTCCTTTTGTTCCAGTAAAACCAGGAGTCAATGGAACGTGTTGCTCACTTAGGAACCAAGCCCTGGACTCCCCTGTTGGGTCTCACAGCATTGGGCCATCAGAGAAACCCTTATCCCCATCTCACAGACAAGTGCGCTGAAACTTAGAGAGGTTGAGGAGCTTGTCTAAAGGCACAGGATCTGCTCTCAGGGGTGCAACTCCAGACACACCAGCAGGCAACACCGCAGGGTGTCCCAGACCCTGGTACTGAGGGCTGGCAGTCATTAAGAGAACTGCAGAGAACCGCAGGGAGAGGTTTGTGCCAAACGGGACCTTCTCCAAGTTCAGCAGAGCAGCAACGGAGACACCGCGCCCTTCCAAGGGCCCCAGCCAGGGGGTCATTCTCCACACACAGTCCCTAACCCCCTTCTACTGCTTCCATTCCAAGCTTTCTGGAAAGCACTTCCTGTTTCCTGTGATTCCCCACTGACTTTTATCTGAGGATGCGAGTTTCTTCAAATTATCAGGTGCGGTGTCTCACATCTATAATCCCAGCACTTTGGGAGGACGAAGTGAGAGGATTGTCTGAGCCCACAGGTTCGAGACCAACCTGGGCAACTTGGTGAGACCTCCTCTCTCTGCAATAAATCAAAAAATTAGCCAGGCATGGTGGCATATGCCTGTAGTTATGGCTACTTGGAAGGCTGAGGCATAAGGATCGCCTGAGCCCAGTTGGTCGAGGCTGCAGTGGCCATGAGCATGCCACTGCACTCCAGCCTGGGTGACAGAGTGAGACTCTGACTCAAAAAAAAAAAAAAGACATCTGAAGCAGAAGGATTGCCTGAGCCCAGCAAGTCGATGCTGGGGTGGCCATGAGTGTGCCACTGCACTCCAGTCTGGGCGACAGAGTGAGATTCCAACTCAAAAAAAAAAAAAAAAGAAAGAAATTTGACATCTACTAGGGAAAGGCACGTGGAGTTCAGCATGACATGTGATCCAGTCCAGATGGACCTGGATTTGTGGACTGTGACCCCACTGTCCACCCGATTTCCCTCTTCTGGGATTATGGAGTCTATTCACTAATCACTTCCACTTATTCTTGATATTTTCACAAATGGGAACAGGAGACTTTTGAAAACACACAGGTAAAGAAATGATATTTTTTTTTTTAGCCAATACAATGCAGGAAGTTTTTTCTTATTTTTAAAATTTATTCTGGGATTAGATAGCATAGTCTAAATGGGGCCGCAGACTGTCATTTCTGGTCCTCTTGCCTGTCTTTCACCTTCCGGGGCCACAGTGCCATTTTTATAGCCCAGCCTCAAACCCTGGAGTCTATCCCTAAACCCTTGAGGACCCAGAGACAAACAGCCTTGGGTATGCACTGGTGTCCTTTCCCACCTCGACTACAAAGCACCCACAGGCTCTTCCAAAGTAGTTGGGGAAGACACCTCAGAAACCAGCCTTGAGACATTTGACCCCTAAGTTGACTGAGTTGCAAACACCTCAAGTGAGATGAACGTGTTCTCTAAGGCCCAGTTGTAGTATTTACATCATACATATGTCTGGTCACTTTTCTTCATTTGCTGCATATTTGTGATCAGAAAAGCCAGAGGCCACCCCCATCTTGCTCCTAGAGAACCATAGGCACAGCAGTTATGTCTAGAGTCCAATTACATGCCTGACACACAAAGAGTCAATGAGTCAAAAACAAAAGAAGCACTGCCAGTGTATTTGAAATTAAGTGTATTCAAACAGGTAAAACATCATACATCCTTTACAAACCAAAATCCAAAGTAAGCGAATCAACAACACAAACCAGTTTTGAGTAGTAATAGAAACAGTGGTAATGCTGACTAGTGTGAAAATGTCACAAAATTCAAATTACAACTTGAGTCTTCTGTGTTCCAAGTGTGTACCCCACACAGTAGAGGCTGGTGAGATTTCAGATAAATTCCTCCACTGGATCAACCATGGCCAGTCGACTCCTCCCTCAGCCCCGACCATCAGCTCACATGGTTGGGAAGCTCCCTGCCGAGGCAATCCCACAGGTGTTATGACAGTCTCTGGCCATCTTTGTGTAGCCATCCATACCCCCTTCTGTACCGCAGCTGAAAGGAAAGCAGGTCTTTTGTTTCATGGAAAGAATAAAGAACATTGGCTAATTAAGAGAAACACCCAATGTAAACAGAGCACCCGGGGCCACAGACTTAACAGAAAGAAACAGGAAAGGTCGATGTTCTTCATTACCCTTTATGAATTCTTGAGGCTAAAACTACACATAACTTTTTTTTTTTTTTGAGTTGGACTCTCACTCTGTCACCCAGACTGGAGTGCAGTGGCCGCTCCCAGCCACCGCAGCCTCGACCTGCCGGGCTCCGGCGATCCTTCCGCCTCAGCCTTCCGAGTAGCCGGGACTACAGGCGTGCGCTACCACACCCAGCTAATTTTTGATTTATTGTGGAGATGAGGTCTCGTCAAGTTGCCCTGGTGGGTCTCGAACCCACGGACTCAGGAAATTCACTCACCTCAGCCTCCCAAAGCGCGGAATTACAGGCTGAGCCACCGAGCCCGGCTTACACATAACTTCTATCCCAGACCAAAACTGTGACCTTTCACGGAACTTCAAAGACAGAAAAAGGACAGGATGTCATTTCAGCCAGAAATATTTCAGAATTAAAACATTTTAGGGCCGGGCTTGGAAGGCTGAGGCAGAAAGATTGCCGGAGCCCAGTAGGTCGATGCTGGGGTGGCTGTGAGTATGCCATGGCACTCCAGCCTGGGTGACTGATTGAGACTACAACTCGAAAAAAAAAAGTTTAGAATTTAGAAATGTCATATACAAATTCCACATGTAATCCCAGAATACTTGTGAGAGTACCTTAATGTAATAATCTAACATTAACATTCTATGTGCAATCTGAGTGGGATAAAGACCTCTGGATTTCAGAAGTGTGCTTAAGGGGATTTTTGGAAAATGTATCCGAGTACTGACTGCAAGCAAGAATTCCCTTTTGGGTTTCACATATAAGCATTTGTGGTCATTTATACCTGTTCTTCACAGTCCAATATTTATTTTCATCTGGTTCTGCTCCTTCAAAGCCAAAGCCAACCACCAGAACAGCGTGATTCAAATTTTCCAAGCTGCAGTCTGGCTCATAATAAATGCCTAGTAGAGTGAAAGGCATGCTGGGGTGAGAAGCTCTGACAGTAACCCACCCTGTAAGGGAAGCGTCTCTACATTCAGGAAATGACACACTTTCTAAATATAACTTAACAAGATGTATTGTTATCAAGACTAGGGATTTAGAAGAACTACAAATGAGCTCATCTAAAGCTAGTAGAAATACAAATGAGCATAAATCTTTCATTTAAAAGTTTTAAAGGCATAAAAAAATTCTCTTTGAAAGTCTCTAATTCCATACTAGTATGTCTAAGAAAATAGCACAGAACACAAAAATCCTTGAATCAAGAGGCTGTTTTCAGATTTAATTGCAGAAGTAAAAATCTTTGGAAAAATTATAAAGATCTAACAACTAGAGAATATTTAAGTAAATTAAGCTACACAATACATGAGATATTTATTTTAAAAAGTTATGAGGTATTTGCTTTCGTGGAGATGTGGTCAACATAATGTCATATGGAAACATCAAGTACAAATATTGCATGTGCAGAAAGAACAACCATGTGGAGTTCATGCAACTAAATGTCGACCTTGATGGTTACATTCCAAAAGTCCATCATGCTGGCATGTCCCAGTTGTATGCTGTTTTTTCTGCATCAATTCCTACAAAGAAAAAATGACTACCTTGTTCATAGAACTGGAACGATTCACGGCTTGCGTCAATAGCAGCAGACACAGGCCCCCACAGTGTCAGACGAAACTGCAGATTCTCTTCGGTCCCACTGAGGTCTATGACTCCTGTGTCATTAGCAACAGACTTCTCAGGATTGTACTTACAGATCCTAGGGAACATGAGTTCTTGAACCAAAACAACACTCATCAATTTCTAGCTTAGGATTTCCAAGTCAGTGCTATTGTAAATCATCCCAGGAAGTGATGTGCTATTAGTTGATTTGAAACTGAAAATTGGCTCTCGTCTCTTCAACGAGACCACCTAGGTCTACCTGTTTGTTAGACAGTTTTCACAATGGAGAAATGTGTATGATATGTAGAATGGTTTGTGTAGTCTCCATGTTATATAGAAGCAAGAATAGCCGAATGTTAACCAGCTAATCAGAGAACTGTGCAAAGGCTAATAATTTACAAAGATGGAACTGACAGTTTACAGATGTAGATGCTTCTAAAATGTGAATTTTGAGAAGGTGTCTGTTATCTCTGAACGTGATGCATTTTCCAAAAGCAGAGCTGGAATGACATCAGAAGGAGTTCCACTACCTTTCCTGTATATGCAGGCGTCCGTTCTCCTTTACATACCGGAAGGCATTATCCATCGTGCCACCACTGCAGCCAAAATTGCCTTGAGGCCTAGAGCAGTCCACCAGGTTTTGCTCACTCAGTGAAACAAGTTTGCCTGTTTTCCAGACCATCTGTCCTTCAAGAGCACCGGTCACTCTAAAAGGCCAACCTGAACCACATTTACCCTGAAAAGGGAATAAAAAAGCTTTCATCCAAAAACAAATAGCAAGACTTTGACAACAGCTCATATATCTAAGTTCTCTTTAGAGAACAGTGACTGCATGTCACAGTCTACCAAAACACAGATGTCAATTGCTTCTTGGATTTCTTACGGAGATGGGAGGTCTGAATCTGACACTGTCTTACCTGATCCTTCACAGGAGTCAAGGAGCTTTCCTCTCTCCAGTCCACATGTGTGGGGACAGGAGGAATCAGTAGTTTCTGGAACACTTTCCCCTTCCTGTGCTTCTGGTATTGAAAATCATTCATCCTCTGGGTATATTTTTCACTGGTCTTCAAGGCAAAGTAAATACAAAATTGGAAAGCAAGAGATTATTTTGGCAAAGAGCTGACAAGACAAAGCACAGTCCAGCTGTCCACACCACACTCACCATGTCCCCAGAGGCATTCATGGCCATTGTTGAAGGGGTCCAGCCCCACAAGGGTCATGAGATTTCCTGAAGGAGAGACAAATAGGCGAAAGATGAAAACATTATACTCGGACACCTGCTTCCTGAACAGATGACAATTTAATGTTAGTTAACACAGAGCTTTTATACCATTCGTAAAGGGGCAACACAAAGAAAATTCCTTCATGGACATATGCTTTAAAAGTTACCACCATATAGCGGTCTTTAGAAGAAACGAATAAGCCAAAAACACTATCTACTTTCAGTTAATGAGTCTTGAGATAAGTTTAAAAGGAGTTTCACTTAAATTAAACATAATGCATACAAGGTTTACTTTGATTTCGGTTTCACATCACTTGTCTAATTAAAAAAGCCTTAAAATCACTAAGACAAAACTATAGATTGTACCTAGTGATAGTAGGAATATGAAGCCCATTAACTTGACCAAACAACAGTGACTAGCTTTTAAAGAATAACTATGAAAGTCACTTACTGTGAAAATACATACACTAATCTTTACTCTGAATAAACATACAAAGTGAACTAAACATAATGAAGTAAAACTAACACAACTAAAATTATTATGTTTGCATAATTGCTAATGAGCTTTTAAGTTTAGGATAATGGTGATTTGGCTGTTTTCCCTTATGCTTGGCAACCTCCTGGAAAACATCTTTGTCTTAAGATAGGCACTTGAGCAATTATTATTATCTTTGAGGCACCAGTTTTATCATTGTGTGAACTTAAACTTATGAACTTAAAACAATCTTCAAAGTAGCTATAAAACACTAAACTATAGCACTAAAACTTTATTAATGACTCAAAGTAAAAACCTTGTTAAACATAACCAGAGCCTAATAATTTTTGTCAACCCTCATACATATGTATATTGATTATATAAACTTGTATGATATTACATTTACCAATTATGATTAATACATGGATTAAAATAATTATCATGTCTAGAATAGCACTGCCAGCAACTCCCTTCAAAAGAGTCCCAAATTACAGTCCTTGAAGTGCTTCAAGAAAGTTCCCAGGTGCACAGTTCTTCATGTAGCAGTTTTTCTCTTTTGGGCTTTTACGACCTTCAAAGTTTTGTAATCACCTTTCTTGTCCAGGTGTCTTCGTTACTTTTCTCTTATCCTGCAGTGTTTATTTCTAAAGAAACGCAAAAGAAGCTTTTAATGACATTCCCAGGCCCCCAAGGTTGCTTTCTGTATTTAGTTAATTATCATAAAAGTGTCTAATTAGTATATTATGAACTCAGTGAAAACTCACTCTATAAATGTCTACTTAAAATTTAACCAAAGAATTAAGTAAAAACCTTAATAATTAATCTTTATCCTAAGTCTGTGAAGACAGTGTTATAAATCACCTACATAACTCCTAGATAAGTGT
>NW_007017767.1:0-1174 GCF_000164805.1 Carlito syrichta
ATGTTCTCACTCCTAAGTGGACCTTGAACAACTATCATAATACTATAAGAAAAGGATTGAGAGTAGCAGGAAACTGCGGGGGCAGAGGACGGGAAGGTGGGATTGGCAGTAGTTGGAATCTGCTTGGGGAAGAGGGGGCACACCTCATCAACAAAGGTAAATGCATAACAAATATTTGTAAAACTAACCCTGAATTGTACCCCACAATTTTAAAATAAAAAAATTTAAGTTAAAAAAAAATCTTTATGTGAGTAGACTAGTCTACTCAGAGCTTTTCCTTGCCCCTCACTTTAACTTAATTATTTTGCATTTTCTCATTGGCCATACAACTGACTAAATAATAGTTCACATACATTTATATCCTAGCTTTCAATCTGCATAAGTTCTTCTCTTTGAAACACAGGCTTGAAAGACTTTGCTTTGCTCATATCAGATCTCACAACTGGAGAAGTACATTAGGAGTATGTGTGTATATAAATACGAGAGAGTCATATGTACTTCTGATCTCTATTAAAAATATTTTCTGGTGGCTAAATTCTTCCAAATGAAAGACATCCCAGAAATGGTATAGGTAGACATTTATAAAAATGAAGGAGGGTAAAGGGAAACAAAGCAAGAAAGATTAATGAGTCCACCTTGAGGAGTAATGTGTTGCCTGCCTGAGAAAGAACCAAGTACTGTTAGTTCCAATAATGCTTCCATTAATCAAAATCTTGAAGTAACTGCATAATGAGGCAAAGAAGCTAATGGATATTAACAAATTGCTGTATTTTCTCTTCCATTGGCATGAGCAGCAAGCTTGGGGTCGTCTATCTGTCCCCAAATATTATAACTGAGGAGAAAAAAGCAATGACTACGGCATTCTCAATAAGGGTTCTTCTGACCACTCCTAAACATTGGCATATGCCCCAAAGAAGATAAAACAGTTTCTCAGCACATGCTGAAAGCTTTTCATACCCTTCACTCCTCTTGGAGATTTACAAAGCATGTTATAATGTCTCACAATAAAATAACTTGTTTACCTTTGTTGCATCCAAAGTTTTTCAAGTTTACTTTCTAATACTACAATAATCTAGAATATACTTTGTGAAAGTAGAGATGCTCTGCTTTTATAATCTTTATGGCTTCATTTACTTAATTATATCTGAATAATAAGGAAGCTAGAATTATACAA
>NW_007017768.1:0-1168 GCF_000164805.1 Carlito syrichta
CTGCTCCATCCCACTCAGCAGCAGTTCCTGGACAAAGCCCCAAAGATGGTGTCAGGAGAAAAGAGAACAACAGCAAGCAGGGCCCACATGGGGGCCCATGGGTGTGGGGGCGAGTGACACAGGAGACACTTAGCCTGGGGAGTCGGTAGACTGTTGCTGTCCCTGCTGGCAAGTCCCACCCCTTCTCAGAGCCTCAGCTTTCTATGAAGCAGGTTGAACTATGAGGTCTGAGGGGGCTTTCCTGCTCTGATTCTATGAAATGAGCTGTACAAATGCCACGAGGCCCTCAGAGGCTACGTTGCTGGCATTGGGTGCTGGGCGTGAGTGGGGTGGGGGTGGGGTGTCGTAGGGCCAGCCAGTTCCTGTCCAAGGATGCAGATGATAAATACAAGACTTCCTCGTTGTAGGAGATAGGCAAGTTATGAGAAATCTGAAGACACAGACTGAGATAAACAGCTCCTCATTCAGTTTCCCAGGAGGGTTTGCCTCCCCTCAAGATTCAAAGGGAGACAGAAAAAAAGGAAACCCCTGCTCAAGGGGAGGGGCCTCTAATCCACCCTTTCACAGGGCTCTGAAGGCAGACAATGGCTTGGGCTCACGGGGACAGCGGGCCCTGCCGGCCAGTGTTCCCCATCTGGACAAGAATGCGGAACAGCCCTAATCCTGTAAGAGGAGCTGCTCACAATGCCCTGGCCCGGTCACCCCGGCAACGGGCCAGGGATGGCGTGCCCTCCGCCCCATTCCTCCCCTGGAGCCGCATCCGTGAAAGAGGGGAGGCCCAGTTCCCGGGCCCTCCTTGAGCAGGGCAGGGAGGACAATGGCAGGCGGGAGGGACGGTCACCATGGAGCCTCCTCCCCAAGATACTGGAGAGGCCCATGCTGCAGCTGCAGGTCACACGATGGGGCTGCCCCTCCTCCTGCTCCAAGCCATCCGTCTCTCTCCAGTGGGCTACGCAAAACATCCCTGGCTTGGAATTGGGCAGGGGACTGAGGGTGGGAGTAGAAGACTTGAATCTTCCTGCAACTAGGAGGCACCTCTCTCTCCGGATTCATCCAGAGCATCAGTCCCACACACCTCTCTCTCCATACCCCTTTTCTCTCCCTGAAGGGGAGATTTTATGGACTAGTTCTTTTCTCTCTAAAATTCTTTGTTTCTAAAATCAGATAA
>NW_007017769.1:0-1105 GCF_000164805.1 Carlito syrichta
AAAATAATTTTTCCATCAGGTTCTGGAGCTGCAAAGCCCTCCAAAGGCCAGCACAGTGGTGAAGGACTGTGTCAGAGCTTGCCTGGATTCTACATACAAGTATATTTTCGACAATTGCCATGAACTTTATTCCCAGCTAACAGACCCGGTGAGAAAAGATGTGTGTCTTTTATGGTCTCTTTTCTAATGTCTGTTTCAATAAGTTTAGAATGACAGTAAATAGGAAAATATGTTCCTATTTGCACATTAACTGCAGACTTGGGAATTTCCATGCCTTTTCTTCATATTTTAAGATCATTTTCATCTATATGAACTAATTTATTCCTTACAATAACTTTACGTAGTAAAGGCAGATATTATTGTCCAACTTTTTAAGTGAAAAATCAGTTTAAGAAGAATTACGTGGTTTGCTGAAGGTCACACAAGTGGATAAGTGACAGATTTGGAATTAGTACTAGGATTCCAACTCCTGTTTCTGTGTTCTCCTGATTTATACTTCCTCCCCTACCCTTTTACCTTGCTTTTAATTTTACCTTATAAAAGTGTTTAATGAGAGTTTTATAGGACAGGATGGTAAAATTATTGTTTGCTAGCTTATTGAAAATTATTTCAAAAATGCAAGAGAAAATAAAGACAGTCAATATATACTTACTACCTAGATAACCAAATTAACACTTAGCAATATTTCTGCTTTTTATTGTTTAAAGGCACAAATGTTACATATAAAATGGTATTTTGCTTTAAATGTCCTAGTATTGCTCCTCTCCCTTTTTTCTTCTTTATAGATAAACACTTTTCTAAAATTGATGAGTTTAAACATCTTTTCACATATGATCAATGGACACTTCGGGTTTACCTTCTGTGAATTGCTTTTTAATTTTTTGCTGATTTTCCTCTTGTCTTACTTGTCTGTTACTTATTAATTTGTAGAAAATTATAAATGTATTGTACATACTAATCCTCTACTGATTAGGTAGATCTCGTATATTCCCTATTCATGTCATGTCTTCTTGTTGTATTGAAGTTTTCAAGTGCAAACTATGATACACACACACACACACACACACACACACACACACACACTTTTCTTCTGTAATAGTAATAG
>NW_007017770.1:0-1098 GCF_000164805.1 Carlito syrichta
GATATTTACATGGGTCCATTTCTGGATTCTCTGTTCTTTTCCATGATCTGTTTGTCTAGTCTTGTTGCCATCACTACACTTTTTCAATGTAATTAAACCACACCCTCCTGATTACTATAGTGTCACTGCAAGTCTTAAAGTCAGGTACTGTCATCCCCTGACTTTTGTCTTGTTCTTCAATATTGAGTTTGCTATTTTAGGTCTTTTGTCTCTCCATATAAAGTTTAGAGTCAGCTTGTCAATACCCACAAAGCAATTGCTGGGATTTTGGTAGGATTGCATTGAATCTACAGACAAAGTTGAAAAAAAAACTGCTATATTGACAATATTGAGACTTGCTATCTATGAACATGGACTATCTCTTCATTTAGTTTTTTGACACCTCTCAGCTGAGTCTGTAGTTTTCCTCATATAGGTCTTGTACATACTTTGCCAGACTTATAACAATTTCATTTTTGGAAGGGTGCAAACGGAAATATTAATGTGTTTTTAACTTCCAGCTCTGCTTGCTCATTGCTGCTACATAGGAAAGCCATTGAGTTTGTATATTAACTTTGTACCCTTACTGTACTCACTATAGTAATCTTACTATTATTATTAGTTCCAAGGGTTGTTTTGCTGATTCTTTTGAATTTTTTACATATGTAGTCATGTCATCTATGAACTAACACAGTTTTATTTCTTCTTTCCAAATCTGCATAAATAGTATATCTTTTCCTAGTCTTATTATCTAGAACTTCTGGTACAATGCTGAAAAGCAGTGGTGAGAGGAAACCTCTTTGCCTTGTTCCTGATCTTAGCAGGAAAGCTTTGAATTTCTCACCATTAAGTATGTTGTTAGCTGTAAGTTTTTGCTTTATTCTTTACTAAGTCATAAAAGGCCATCTTTATTCCTAGTGTGCTGAGACGTTTATCATGAATTAGTGTTACAATCTATCAAATGTTTTTTTCTGCATCTATGATATGATTTGGTTTTTCTTCTTTAAGAAAGAAGATTACATTGCTGATGTGATGGATAATTGACTGATTTTTAATGTTGAACCAATCTTGCATACCTAAAATAATTCCCATTTGGTTGTGGTATATAATTTTTTAGTA
>NW_007017771.1:0-1072 GCF_000164805.1 Carlito syrichta
CCAAGGGTTTGTTTTATGGGTTTTTTGTCTTGAATTTATTTAAATTCTGCTTTAATACTAGACATGGCTTTTGTCATCCTAAGCTAGGCTCCGCTGCAATAATAAGCAAGGTCTAAGTCTGAGAGACTTAAAGAGAAGTTTATTGGTATTCTGTTTCCAGAATGGCAGAATAAGGAGCTTTATAGACCCATTTCCCAGCAAAACAACCATAAGTGATGAAAATTATAAAGAGAAACCTAACCATTTAAAGTCTCTTGGAATTATTATAATGGAATAAGAAGCATTCATGTAAGAAAATCTACTAAATAATCTCCATAAGAACAATGAGAGTTTGTAGCATGTGAACCACAACCTACTCTCTATCCCCTTTCCCTTCTGTTCAGCTCAACAAGATGTAGGCTCTACTCTGTGCAGATGTGACCAAAGACACAGGACTCCCATTCTCCTCAGCTTCTAGTCAGGAGATATCATGTCTCACTGAGAGAGGCAGGTCACTAGAATTTCTTGTCCCCTCCAGCTCTGAATTGCAAAGGCTAAATTCCTGTTGTGAGTGACTAAAAGTTTAGGGGTTACCTTCTTCCACCTAATCCCCACACTTAGGGTATTGTTCAAAACAGCAGAATTATCATCCAGTAGTCAATGAAGCCTCACAGCTGAGTGTGAAACCAAAGGAGGCAGACAGCATAACAGAAATATCAGGGAAAGAGGTTGTCAAAGGAAACCTTCAATGCATGTTGCTTTCAAGTCTACCTGGAACATGCCCAGATATACACAGACATGCTAGGTCATTAAACAAGCTTTATTACAAGGGACTAAAATAATTTAAAGTATATTCTCTAGCCACAATAGGTTGTCATTTAGAAATCAGTAACAAAAATTTTGGAAATATGCAAATATGGAAAGAAAACAACATACTCCTAAATAATCTATGTGACAATAAAAAAAAATCACAAAGGAAACATTGTGTGGTGAATGAAAACGAAGACACAACATATCAAATGTATGGAATGCAACTAAAACAGTGCTTTGAGGGAAATTCATAACTCTTAGCACCTATATTATAAAAAAAAAA
>NW_007017772.1:0-1054 GCF_000164805.1 Carlito syrichta
CTTACTTCTTTGAGCTCTTGTAATATTTTATTGAGTATTTCATTGAATATTTTCAGCTGAGTTGAAATTTTATCACTCCAAAGATATTTACCTTTGTCTTTGCTGGACAAATAAAAACAAACTGATCTGGATCATGTTTAGAAAAATATCTTCTTGAATTCCCCCATACTGCCGCCTACCCACCCGGAGGTCATATGAATTTGAAGTGGAACTTGTGTGAAAGCCAGCCCATGGTCATGGATTAGTAGTGGAGTTTTGTCCCCTCAACCCCTCAACCCAGTACCAAAGTTGAGGTAAGGGGGTCGCTTGCTTACTGATGTTTTTTTCATCCATAAAATGGAGACATAGCTCTAGACTTAATTGGAGGCTATTTCTTAATTACCTCAAGAGACTGTAAAAAAAAATGGAGGCATAGCTTTTCTAGGGCTTCTGCTTCATTCTGGGAAGCACTGTGAGTTTTCCCACTTGAACCAGATGTTAGAATTGTTCATATAGCTCCCATAAACCCATCACTTCAATATTCTGAAAATTCATCAATCTAATCAATTGAGATATGCCTTTTACATTTCATAAATTCCCAGGAATTCTATTTTCATCTCATTTTTGGCTTTGTATTTTCTTGGCAAATCAGTGATTAAAGAAATAAAAACTTCAGTAACCATATTAATTTTGATTGGTAGTTTGGCAGTATGCCTTACTCATGCCATCTTAGCATTTCGGGAATCCCAGAGAATTGCTTAAAGTCAGAAGTTCAAGACCAGCCTGGGCAGCACAGGGGCATCCTATCTCTAAAAAAAAAAAAAAAAAATATATATATATACATAACACATAATTATCTAATATATATATATATATATATATATATACACACACACACATTGAATACCAGATTTGAGATTCTAGTATGAAAATCAAATTTTCTATTTATTTTATTTTATAGCTCATATAAGTGTACATATTAGGTATAAAACTCCACACATGTGTGAGGATGTATGTATGTGTGTGCATGTGATATATGTGTGTGTGTATATATGTGTATATATATATATATATA
>NW_007017773.1:0-1146 GCF_000164805.1 Carlito syrichta
CAATTGGATGCCAGTTCCGATTTCCATGAGAGTATTTCCTTCCTTTTCTAAGGTTCTTATGGTTTGAGGTTTCACATTTAGGTCTCTGATCCATTTGGAGTTAACCTTTGTGCATGGGGATAGATAAGGGTCCTGTTTCAATCTTCTGCATGTGGTCAACCAGTTTTCCCAGCACCATTTACTCTACCAATACTTTATCACTGCCAACTGTGTTAAATCCAGAGACGTCTGGGTTACTATTTGAATCACAAACAATAACTAGAGGTCATTTTCCACCTAGGAAGTTGGTTTTTGATCTACTGGACAAATAAATCTGGTTAAACTAAAGAAGGAATGTGAAAAGTGGAGGGATGGAAGTGTCTGGAAGAATTTAGCAGCTGACATCTCCATAAAAAAGCAGATGAATAAAAAAACCACTCCTTCCCTAACCTTCATGTAGGGCTGAGAGCCTGGAGCCAATCCTAAACTGAAGTTTTGTCTAATTATACAATTATCTACTCTTTTAACTAGAAAGAATATTCATCGTGCTTTTTCCTCACCAAAAAGAACATCCTTTGACTTGGTAATGATCAAACTACATTCTTAAGTAGAGAGAAAGGCAGAAATTAGATCTTCCTGTTCTTATGCAAGGAACAGTTCTGTAATGAGCTGTCTTACTCTGCTCCATTTTTCTGAGACACGCGGCCTTCCCGGAGGACAGACAGCCTGATGTGCTAAACACCAGTCTCCCTGGTGAGGGCTAATTACAACACTGCTGCTCAGGAACAAAACAATCATTCTCTTTCCTTCACTCCTCACCCACTCCCTTGCCGCACTCTCAAACCCAAGGACCTTCTTAACTTTGCTCCCAATCAGCACATTACCCTCTCTGAATTTTGTGGTCTTTTCTCTGGGTATTATGCCCAGAATCCTCTACTGAACCCTCAAGTGGCATCAATGTTATGACATTCACTGCAGCACAGAGGACTATTACATATTGTTTTTTAAACATTTTTCTATGAAAGCAGTTGCTAAGTATGCACCACTTTTGCAGATACATAGATATACATTCCAAGTCTTCCAGTGGATGCTGGAAACCCCCAGTGTATGTCTGAAACTGCATATAGTACTGAACCCTATATATACTGTTTTTTTAAAACTGGTAAG
>NW_007017774.1:0-1019 GCF_000164805.1 Carlito syrichta
TTTTTTTTAAGTCAGCAAGTTATGTTCTCAATTATGAAAATACCAAATGTCAGATTCTTCCCCAGTCCAAGCAATAATATAAAATGAGCCAATTCTTCTGAATTAGACTTTTTTAATGAAAATTATGACTGTTGAAACTTTTCTTTTTAATGCCAACATTAGAACTCCTAGGAGAGCACAAGGTCAATTTACTACATCCCATTTTATTCCCAGACTCTAACCCAGCACCATCCCATAGAATTATAACATAAGTCACATACACAACTTTACATTTTCTAGTAGCCACATTTACAAAGAATAGTAAAAAGAAATTTATTTTCTACATATATCCAAATATTATTTTTTCAACATGTGGCACTAGCTACAATTTAAGTGCTCAATAGTCATGTGTGACTAGTGGCTATCATACATAGCACAGCTCCAACTTCTCCTCAACCTTCACCTCCAAGTATGTGAACAGACCAAAACATTTACTGGAGACAAGGAGTCAAGTTCTACAATATTTACTGATGAGATACATGTACTCCCACAGGTAGACCCAGCTCTCCTAATATTGCAAAGAGTTTCTCTCAACCCTATACCTCAGGACCAAGAGATTGTAGAACACTGTGATGGCAAATTCCAGAGGAAAAAAAAAAATGGATCTATCTCATATGTAAGGATGAAGAAAACCAAACAGGACCAAGGATTACTACCAGCAACATAACAGCTTACCCACTCTGCCCACCAGGATAACTTTTCTACTGGTATCAACACATACAGGACTTGAGAATCTACCCTTAAACTTTTTGTGACTTGAAACAAAGTTACTTTTCTAGCTGTAGTTACCAATACTTCCTCTTCCCAATGCTCTATGTAACCTCTGAGAAGAGCACAGAGGTAAAAATTCAGTGAATGTAATGCATCAATGCAGAAAGTTACTGAAAGAGGTGAGAAGCCCTTCTCTTCTCCATACTCTGTAGTCTTGGTCTATAGATAAAAATTCTGTGACCTTGTCAAATTAAAAAAAAAAAAAAAAA
>NW_007017775.1:0-1037 GCF_000164805.1 Carlito syrichta
GGGAGCGGCCACTGCACTCCAGTCTGGGCGACAGAGTGAGACTCCAACTCAAAAATAAATAAATAAATAAATAAATAAATAAAGTAAGTAAGTAAGTATGGTTATTCTCATACTTTATAAAGGAAGAAACTAAGAGTAATGGTTAGGCTACTTGTCCAAGGTTAAATAGCAACAAAATAAATGTTTACGTTTTGTCCTCAAGTCTGAACAGAAAGCCCTGCTCTTTCATAGTGCTATCTTGAGAAAATGTACTTAGGCTTTTAAAAATGTCTTCTGAACCAGTCATTTTGTATCTAGAATTGTATGCTAAGAATGGAATCAAGGACATGTAGTATTACTTAGCTGAAAGAATCTATATCAGTAGGTTGCCAAAAATTATAGTTGCCCAAAATTGGAATCAATCTAGTGACTAAAACTAAAGGCTTGATCAAATAGTTGTGTTATGGCTACATGATAGAATAGTATGCAACCATTAAAAATTTGTAGTAGAAAATTATCTATTAGAAAAATAATAACTGCAGCACATAATCTTCCTAGTGAACCACACTTAACCTGCAAAGTTCAGTTACACATTACTTCTTTGGCAATGTGTTTCCTTACTCTATTTCTCATTTCAAATATAATTAGGCCTCCCCATATGTGCTCCTATAGGTCTACACATATGACATGTGGTATAATAGTTTGTCATTTGGGTTTCTACTTATCCCTTACTGGTTATGACTCCTCAAGGTCAAAGAACAAACCTCAGTCATTTATACTACCCTAACTATATCTACCATAGTAGTGTAATGCATAGGTAATAGGAGATAGCATTAAATATACAACCGCTGAAAGAATAAAAGAATAAACAAATCAACAATTCCTTAGCAGTGTGTTCAACCTGTTTCATTTAGGATCATGTAGAACATGAGATTTTTGTAGCTTACTGGAGAAAACGGTCATGATTTCACAATAGGAGGAGACAGACCTCAGGGTTTTAGCTTGGTTTGACCTCACCTTGCTGCCCTGAAGACAGAAAGGGTTATGATCTCAGCACA
>NW_007017776.1:0-1004 GCF_000164805.1 Carlito syrichta
GGGGAATTTAAAGTGCTTCATTCACATGTCCACGTAATTGTCACGATCCTGTGAGCTGTAGGGACAGGATTATCACTGTATTTCATGAATGAGGAAACTGGAGAAGCTTGACTCATTCAAGGCCACTCAGGTATATTTTAGGGTAGAGAAAATTGGAAATGCATTTTTTATTCTTGGTGTTTCTATTGTGTGGAACCGCCCCTAATTTTAGCATCAGAGTAATCAAAACTTGACTACTAGTGAGTCACCCAAATATTCACAACCCCGGGTGTCTTGTGGCAATACAATTCAAGAACATATGGAGTCAGATCCCTTTTACCTCCTAACATGTTGAACCTGTACTCAGTTACTGTGAATTCCCTCTTTAGAACCGGTCATATCCTCTTTAGGGTCGTGCAAAGTAAAACTGTGGGCTACTTGTTCAAAAATTATTTAGAATTTCAGGAAGGATTCTGTAGAGCACTAAGCCAAGCACAGTGTCTGAGATTGCTAGCTGATGAAAGGAGCTTTGTTCTTGCTGTTCTGTTATCTCCCAGATCCTTAACTATTACCTAACATTGTTTACCTTCTCTACTTGCTTTCAGTAACATACTCAGTATATGCGGGCACTGAGGTGAAATTACTAAAATTAAAATCTTTGGAAATCATTACCTAGTTTAAAATCTTTCAACCATTCTTTCTTTTCTCTATATAAAGTAAAACTTGTGAAACTTCTTTTTCAGATATTTATTGCCACATAATCAGCCATCCCAAAACTCAGTAACTTAAAACAACAATAATGTATTATTTGCTCACAATTCTGAGTTTGACAATTGAAGAAGGAATCAACTGGAACAGCTTGTCCCTACTCCCTGGGGTACTTGCTAGTTTTGTGGTCAGGTGACAGTTCAGCCAGGGACTAGCTAGCCCCAAATGGCAGTTGACCAGGGCTTTCAGTTGGGGTGCCTCAGTTCCCCTCCCCATGGACTCTCCAGCAGGCTGACTGGGATGTCTCATGAAGAAGA
>NW_007017777.1:0-982 GCF_000164805.1 Carlito syrichta
TCAAAAAACAAATAAATAAATAAAAAAATAAATAAATAAATAAATAAATAAATAAAGCAACTACTAAGTAAACTAAAAAAAGATATTGACTCTAACATTATTATAGCTGGGGACTTAAATACCTCACAAGTAGATAGAGCATCGAGGCAAAAAATCAGCAAGGAGATCCAGAATCTCAATTTGACACTCAACCAAATGGAATTAATAAAAACCTACAGAATACTCCACCCAACAACCACAGAATATACATTCTAATCATCACCATATGAAATGTACTCTAACATCAATCACATCCTCAGTCATAAATCAAGCATAAACAAATTTTACAAAATCAGAATACTTTCTCAGAGAAAAATGTTTTAAAATAAATATCAACAGCAACAAAATTCCTCCAAAACAACAACAAAACTCCTCCAAAACTCATAAATAGCATGATATTGAACGATTACTGGGTCAACACAAGAATCAAAACAGAAACTGAAGGATTCCTAGAAACGAATGAAAATGAAGAAACATCCTACCAAAACCTATGGGATGCCATGAAATCTGTTCTAAGAAGAAAATTTATATCTCTATGTACACACATTTAGAAAATGGAAAGATCACAAGCTAACAGCCTAACAAATCAACTAAGGGAGCTAGAAAGGCATGACCCCAAAAATCTAACTTTAGCAGAAAAATCCAGATCACCAAAGTAAAAGCCAAAATATAGGACATAGAAGACAAAAATATCATAGAAAAAACAACAAAACAAAAAGCTAGTTCTTTGAAAGAATAAACAAGATTGATGGACTCTTAGCCAGAATGTCCAAGAAAAAGAGAGGAAAAGCCCAAATAAAAAAAATCAGAAATGTAAAATATCAAATCACAACTGATCCTGAAGAAATATAAAAGATTATCAGAGATAACTAGGCATACCTACGGAAACAAACTCAATAACCTAAATGAAATGGAGGACTTTCTGACATCACACAACCTCCCA
>NW_007017778.1:0-973 GCF_000164805.1 Carlito syrichta
CAATGTAGAGGGACCCTGGTGATAATGTGCTTTGAAGAGCAGAGGGATAACTGTGCCCCATGGTGGTGGATAGACACTTCCATATAGAGACTGTAGCTGGCCTTGTGAACCTGAAAGGTTAAAGTGCTTTCAAGGTAAACAAAGCCATCATGTGTAAGGTAAGTTGCCAAAAACCTTGACCCATTTGGAAGTTCTTGAGTCCATCAACTTGAGGAGGGTATACACGCAGGATGTTGGAGTTCACATTCTTTCCGGGTACACAGGGGACTAAATGATTCAGTTATGTATCCTCAGCATGTGTACACAGTACTCTTTTTGTAATCTTTGAAAGCAGTATCTCAAAGTCAGTTCTGTTCTGTGTCATTGCCTTTGACCTTGAGTTATAAACTTGCATCCTTTATGGTAATTTCCTAACATGTGCCTCTTCTATTGTGTCAAGAATCTGCCTCCCTCTAACACCTGCGTGTGGGGCTTACCTTTGACCTTGAGAGCCTTACAGAAAAAGTATCACCTCTTTTCTGTACCCTGGTCATTCTGGTATTTGAAGTTGTTGATTACACCTCCTCTGAATTTTGTCTCTTTTATGTTAACCACTTCCATTTTCTCCCCATTTCCCACAATATCACCCTCACTAATCCGGGTACCCTCTGGTTGACACTAGCTACTGTGTATATGAATTTTGTTTGGTTTTGTCCCTCTGGCAAGATAGTTGGGGGTATGTATGACCTATGTCTTTGATGGAAGTCTTTAATTTGTGCAATCACTTTTTAAAGGCAAATTCTTAGTCTTCATTGGAACTGTGAGCTGTGACCTTGTTGGGGCACTGACTACAAGGGTCAGAACTGAAGCATCTGTCAGAGAGGGCCTTGAAGAAATGGCTCCCTATTTCTTGTGTCTGTCTTCTTTCACCTCCAGCTTCTTTACTGTAGAAAGAACACACACACACACACACACACACACACACACACACACA
>NW_007017779.1:0-969 GCF_000164805.1 Carlito syrichta
ATTCTTCACCACTATACAAAGCAACCATGTAACCAAAAATCACGTGTACCCCCAAAGCTATTAAAATAACAAAAGGTATGCTAAAAAATAATAATCTTGTTATTCAGAATAATGATTGCTCCTGAAAAGGGTTATTTTGATAGTTGCTTTAATTCTCCACATTACTCTCATAAGAGAAAATTATATCAGGATATATGCAGAAAGTGATTAATCACTTTCTGCTGTTATTTTTTCACAGCATCAGTTCCAATTGTTTATGTTATATGAAACCCTACATAATTCAATCTCTGCATAATTTTCCAACCTCATCCCCCTTCATGCCTCCAGTCTCCATCACCCATGTATAACAAGCTCTATGTCTACATTCCACTAAAAACAAACTTCTTTCAGGTCCTAGAATCGACCACATTCTCTCATCTGTAGACTTCCATATGTGCTATTTCAATTGCCCATCTTTATCTTCTATTTTTTGGAGATGGTATCTCATTGTGTTGTCCAGGCTGGAGTGCAGAGGAGTGATCATAGCTCCCTGCAGCCTCGACCTTCTGGGCTCACATGATCCTCCCTCCTTGGCCTCCTGAGTAGCTGGGACTACAGGAGCGTGCTGCCAGTCCTGGCGAATTTTTAAATTCTTTTCATGAGATGAAATCTTGCTGTGTTGCCTGGTTTCAGACTCCTGGTCTCAAGTGATTCACCTGCCTTGGCCTCCCAAAGAACTGAGATTACAGGTATGAACCACTGTGCCTGGCCTGATTTACCTCTTTAATAGTTCTTTAATTAAGCCAATGTAAAGCCTGCTTTCCACAAGCTGTGCAGTGAAGAAAAATAACAAGTTCCAAAGCTCTGTCTCTTTTTTCTTGAGAATGCACAAATGTTCACTGAGCTAGAAAACTGAATTAGCCCTTATTAAATTAAATATTATTTTTTTCACCACACGCCTCAATTTACCCTGACTTGGCACTTCTAACA
>NW_007017780.1:0-948 GCF_000164805.1 Carlito syrichta
TTTCCTCACAATAATCCTATGAAGTGAGAACTAATAGTATCCCCAGTTCATAGATGAGGAAACTGAAGGTCAAAAGGTCAAGTAGCTCCCTAGTGTCACAGAGCCTCTGACCAGTGAGCTGTGTCAAGGGCTGACAATCCATAGCGATGTGGCTAAGGAAATGTGGCCAGGGGGATCTTATGCTGATTGTGCACTTTTTTCCTGGCCCAGTACTAAGACTCTTCAGTTTTTAAAGACTGAGCTTTTGCCAGTTATGTCTCTAGAAGATTTGGCTTCTTTCTGAAGTGGAAAAGGGAACGGGAAGGGGAGAGATGCCAAGGAAGTCAAATTACACGAAGGCACAGTTTTCTGCTCAAACCTCAGCTGATAAGCGATGGGTAGATGGGTGGAAGCTGGGCTCAAAGTCCCGTAGGTCCTTCCCAGAGGGTCTGGCTGCATCTTAGCAGAAGCAAGGCTCCTTTGCCTAGATCTTTGCAGGAGAGCTCTGTAGCATGGAGCTCAGGAAACTTGAGTACAGGATTGTCAAGCACTGCCAGACAATTAATGTATTTATATGGACTTTGCTTTTGTAAGCTGGCATTTCTCTTTCACTTGTTTCCAACGTCTATTGGAAAAATGTTCCCACACTGCTTTTGAAGAGAGTAAGTCAAAACATTAATTACTTATCTAACCTGTCCTCTTCTTAGCAGAAATCTTGAAAGCACTGTGGTGTCTTTTTCTTCCAAAGGTAGGCTACCTGCAAATATTTCTTTTCAACTGCCAGTTCTTATTGCCCTGGCATGAACAATCTGCTCTTGGAAAAGGTGGCTTTTTACATGTGTCTTCAAGACGCATGTAAATGTTAGTCTTTTAAACAGATCACTTAGAGGCTATCATTTAAATTAGAATTGTAGCAATTGCTAAATGCAATAATTAATACATTATACTAACTAAAATTGCATTAAAAAA
>NW_007017781.1:0-941 GCF_000164805.1 Carlito syrichta
AGCCTCCCAAAGGCGCGGGATTACAGGCTGAGCCACCAAGCCCGGCTTGTCTCATATTTTAATAAAACCTGCATTTCAGTGTTTGGGGAGAGGCAGGAGTATGGGGTGGTGGTGAAGGATGCCTGGTCAAAACATTTGTGTTTAACTAGCTTTGTTCTATATGACAAGGATGAATAAGGTAACAGATTGAGGATAAATGTGCTGAATCAGCTTGCATACCTGCTTAGGTTTTCTTTGTGAGAGTAGCCAAATTGATCTTGCTGCCCAAGGTATCACCAGCTACAACATCTGATGCCAACATTAATGCCCCTGTGAAACTGCCTGCTCCCTAACAACTCATTGCAAAGACTGAGCTGACTGATGAAGCTGACTAGTCTGTATTGATTCTGTTCTTCCTATTTGTGAGGTTAAGAGGAGTTGCTATTAGACTGTGTACAAGTACAATGCTTCAATACTGTCTTCTCCCATCCCCAGTCACTTGCTTTTGTCTTTTTTCTCCTACCCATTTATTAAGTAAAAGGTTTTTCTCCAGAAACATATTTTAATCTCTATATAAATATGTGGCTTACCTCCTGACACTAAAAGGGGACAGATTGGTTTTATTTCAATAGAGACTGTATCATAGTGAGAAGCCTGTTAAACAGTTTGAACCCTCAAAGTGAATAACAGAAGAACTGAGAAAGGAATTTTTGTGGTAGAATGATATGTTATTCCCTAGTTAGGTAGTCTGACAGTTTAAGATAATTAATAGAGTGTTAACTTTAAATTTAAGGCCTAGTATTTCTTAAAATTACTTAAAGCACAGAATAGTATGAAGATATATATTTGCTTACTATATTAAAGGGGCTATAGAAATTAACTTAAAAAAGAGAGAAAATATCTTCTGAAAGGTTGTGTAGAGGGTAACTTGAACCAAAAAAAAAAAAAAAAAAACTTCCTGC
>NW_007017782.1:0-941 GCF_000164805.1 Carlito syrichta
AATACCTAAAGTTTCTGGCATCTTCTGCCTCTTCTATGCTGGGTGAACCACCTCCCTGTACAGACCTGGGGTCAACATCCCGAGATGCCACCTGAAAGACCAGATGATGAGAACCAAAGTGCAGGGGATCAGTGCTGAAGGAATGACACTGTTCAAAGGAAAAGAGAAGATGGGCACTCAAAGTCCCTCCTTCCTCTCACCATGGACTTCTCCAAGCCAGGTCTCACCGGGCAGAGCTCCAACGCCCAGAAATCCTGGATACAGAGTATAACAGATGCACTGCTGAGCAGATTGCAGCATGTCTCTGTGCTTGTCCTAACTGCCAAGCAGCATGTTGCCCTGTCTCACAGCCCCTGTCCCTACCTCACTTGCATCTTTCCCCACCTTTGCTGCCCTGTGTGTGCAGCTCACAGATTAAGAGGTGGCTCTGTGAATTGTTGTCCAGTCACTTCCTAGAGAACATGATGAGGGATGCACAGTTTCAGGGGCAGGACAGGGTCTCGTGTGCATTTGTTGAGTGATGGAGTGAAATATCTGGAGCTCAGGTGTGATCATGGGTGGCGTCAGTGATGAGGCGAGTGTGAGGTGGATGTAAGCAGCGGGAGGGGAGCTGAGACCCCCAGTCATGACCACAGCGTGGACAAAGACCTTGAGGCTGGAATAGATGGAGGCCAACACAGGTGTGAGCGATGCTTCATGCTATAAAACCAAACTAGGATGGTAAAGCAAACCAGATGATGGGATCCTTCAAATATTAGTCTTGAGTCATCCAAGTATTAAAATAAGAAGAATCACAGTTTAGGAAAATGAACAGAACCTCCTTGTAGATAAATGGACTGGGATGGTGGAATCAAAAAACAGATGAGGAAGCACTTGTTGAAGTCCAGAATCCTGAGGGATGGGGCTGGGTTGAGTGATGGTCATGGAAATATGGCTTTCCA
>NW_007017783.1:0-981 GCF_000164805.1 Carlito syrichta
AAGGAAATCTGGCTATGTTGGACTTTTGAGAGGAGATATCATGGGTTGGTCTCTGACATAGCACCTTTTTGGGAAATACAAAAATATTGTTGATTCTATGTGTTGTTTCTCTTTCTTCTTACATTAGAACCTAACCCACATGAAACTCACACATTGGAGACTCATCACACACAAATTTTCACATATGTATTACTTATTTTTAGTAAGAGAAAGGTAGGGAAAAAGCAATAAGTAGTAAAGAAGAAAATTGCCCTTTCAAGCTTACAATTTTTGGTGAACGATTCCACAATGCATGTAAAACCCGAAAATTAAATGAAATAAGTACAAATTTTGATTAGCACTCTGAAGGAAATAGGTAAAATAATGTGATAGAGAGTCACTGAAATGATGGAATAGACATGATAAATTTAAAAGATGCAGAGAATGGGTTTTTGAGAGTTGGACTTTAAACTCAAGAAGAATCAGGCTTTTGAAGAAGTAGGGAAAAAGTGAAGGTCTGAATGAAGTTAGGTCAAACAAGGAGATAATCTAAACAAGTTTGTGAGGCAATAGAAAACAAGTTTTTGACCTCTCTGTGGATGGTGGTGATACACAATGAAAACATGCCTGGGAAAGGATACGTTCTGAGGACATATTTGTGAGTGCATTCATTTTTTTTTTCTAATATTGCATAGTAAACTACCATAGATGTAGCATTTTTTGTTTTTTTTTTTAGTCAGAATCTCACTCTGTAACTCACACTAAAATTCAGTGGCATGATCACAGTGCACTGCAGCCTCAGTTTTCTGGGCTCAGGCAATCCTTTCACCTCAGCCTCCTGAGTAACTGGAACTGCAGACTCACCATCATGCTCAGTTAACTGTTTCTTTCTTTTTTTCCCTTCCTTCCTTCCTTCCTTCCTTCCTTCCTTCCTTCCTTCCTTCCTTCTTTCCTTTCTGTAGAGGAGTTATCTTGCTATGTTGCTCAGGCTAGTCTTGAACT
>NW_007017784.1:0-922 GCF_000164805.1 Carlito syrichta
AAGAACCCTGATCATGAAGAGCTGCAGAAGATTGTCAGAGTTGAAAAACTGTGCACCCCATATGCTACCTTGCCAGCTGACAAAGCAGGCTGAACCAGGAGAGCTGTCAAAAGAAGGTGAGACTCCTAAGCTGAGACACCTAGGAGAGTAGGTTTACCAGCTCACTGAACCAGCAACTCTCTCAGGGCTTGGCTTGCCAGCACATTAGAGCTAACATCCTAGGGGCTAGGTTTGCCAGTCCACTGAATCAGAACACTCTCGGGGCTTGGCTTGCCAGCCCATTAGATCTGACACTACCAGGACTAGGCTTACCAGCCCCTTGATGACTCATTCTGGGGCTTTGCTGTCCCTTTGAGCTGACACTCTCAAAGCCCCAACTAACTTGAAAAATCGGCATCACTTTTGGCACCCAATGTGGGACCTGACGGAAGGATGAGTTAATGTGAACCTATCTTTACTTTCATTTCCGAGGTTCCTCAGAAAGAATTCTAGAGTAATTGAGGACATCTGGCCAAGGGTACACCAGTGAATGGTCCACTTCTGTGATGGGTGTCTTCCTGTGATTGGTGCCACTACACTTTGGTGATACCTGAAAGCTTCCAGGCTGACCCCAATTTCCAACAGCCCAGCAAGGTGTCGGTAGAAGGCTTCCAGTCTCTCCTATCACATTTTTCTCCAACATTTTCTATCACATTTTCTTCTCTTTGAGATTGCCATGGGTACTACCCCCACCTGGTTCTTGGTGATGTGGGTGTTTTAGTAGTCTAGGGAGTTAGCATTACTAGATAGTACTGGCAACCAGCTTGATCTTTATTGAATAAGAGCTCAAGACAAGGTGTGTTCACTGATACACAAGGCAGAAGGAAGGAAGCATTGGTTTCATTCTTTTTTATATTGGGAAGCATTGTAATTGGCAAGAATG
>NW_007017785.1:0-1552 GCF_000164805.1 Carlito syrichta
AGGCAGCCACTTAGCTAGTTAGAGGGCTGGCCAGCAGGCTAGCTAGCTGAATTAAATAGCCAGCCGGCTGGATGGACTGTCTGATAGCCAGCTGGCTTAACTATCCAGCCACCCTGCTTGTCAGCAAGCTAGCCAGTCGGTTTAACTAAATGGCCACCTACCTGACCATCTTGTTGGTCAGCCATCTTAACTTGTGAGCCACCTAGCTAGCCAGCCGGAGAACCAGTTGTCTTAACTAGCTGACATAAGTAGATAGCCATCTGGCTAGGCAGCTGGCTTAACTAGCTGGCCACCAAGCAATCCAGCTGGCTAGCCAGGTCTCCTAAATAGCTGCCTTAACTAGCTAGCCAGTGGGCTAGCCAGCTGACTTTATTGGCTAGCTACCTACCTAGACAAGGGTCTAGCCAGTTGACTTAACAATCTGACATAACAACCTAGACATCTGACTAGCCATCTGACTTAACTAGCTGGCTACCTAGCTAGCCAGATAGCTAGCCACTTGAATTAACTAGCTGATTTAACCACCTAAGCATCTGGCTAGTCAGCTGACACAACTAGGTGACTTAACTTGTTAGCCAACTGGCTAGCCAGCTGACTTAACTAACTGACATCACTAGCTAGCCAGGTGGCATAAAAAGTTGGCCGATAGTCGGCAGTCTATTTAGCTGGGTAAACTAGTTGACTTACGAGTTGACCCACTAGTTAGTTTGGTTAAATTATTGGTTGAATGATTTGCTGACCTAACTAGTCATCCGATTAGTTGGCCGACTTGTTAGCTGACCTAACTAGTCGACCGACTAGTTATCAGACTGAAATTGTCAACTTGCAAGTTGGCCCTCTAGTCAGCCGATTGGTTAGCTAACTTAACTAGTTGGATGGCTAGTAGACCGACTTGTTAGCTGACTTAACTAGTCAGCTGGTGAGTGAGCCGACAGGATAGCTGACTTAACTAGTCTACCGGAGAGTGAGCCAATTGGTCAGCTGAATTAACAAGTTCACTGGTGAGTGAACCAAATCGTCAGCTGACTTAACTTGTCAGCCTGTAGGTGAGTCGACTGGTCAGCCGACTTAGCAAGTTGGCTGACGTGTGAAATGACTGCTCAGCTGAATTTAGTCAGCTGCCAAGTGAGCCGATTGGTAAGGATTAACTAGGCAGCAGGTGAGTGAGCCGACCAGTGAGTCAAATTAACTAGTCGGCTGGTGAGTGTGCTGACACATGAGCTACCTTAATTATTTGGCTGGTGAGTGAGCTGACCTGTGAGCTGACATAACTAGTCAGCTGGTGAGCAAGCCAACTAATTCGCTGACCTGTTGGCCTGCGAGCGAGTTGACAAATTAGTTGATCTGTTGGCTGGCAAGAAAGCCGACTTGTTTGCTGACCAGTTGGCAGGCGAGCAAGCCGAATATTTAGCTGATCAGGTAGCTGAGTTGCTAGCCGACTAGTTAGCCAAGTAAATAGATGGTTTGCTAGTTGAATTAACAAGCTAGCTGAATAGCTAGCTGGCTATCTAGCTGACATAACTAGCTAGCAATCAAGCTATTTTTCTGTCTA
>NW_007017786.1:0-1116 GCF_000164805.1 Carlito syrichta
TCTATTCCATTCCATTCCACTCAGGTCCAATCTATTCCTCTCCATACCATTCCATTCCACTCCATTGCCTTCCATTCATCTCCATTCCATTCTATTCCAGTTTTTTTCCATTCTGCTACATTCTATTCCATTCCATTCCTCTCCGTTCCATTCCCTTTCTCTCCATTCCATTTCCTTCTGTATAATTCCATTCCATTCATCTCCATTCATTTCGTCTGCATTCCTTTCCATTCATCTCTATTCCTTTCCATTCCATTCCTCCCCATTCCATTCCATTCCACTCCATTCCATTCCATACCACTCCATTCCATTCCTTTCCATTGCATTTGAATCCCTTCATTTCGGTTCCATTCCCTTCAATTCCTCTCCATTCTTTTCCTCTCTATTCTATTCCATTCCAAATCTCTCCATTCTATTCGATTCCTTCCCTTTCCATTCCTTTCCTCTCTATTCTATTCCATTCCTCTCCATTCCTTTCTTTTCATCACCATTGCATACCATTCCATTCCTCTACATTCCAATCCATTCAATTCCTCTCCATTCCATTCCTCTGCATTCCATTCCATTCCATTTTTCTCCATTCCTTTCCATTCCTCTCCATTCAATTCCATTTCATTCCATTCAATATCATTCCTCTCCATTCCATTCTTCTCCATTGCATTCCATTCTTCTGCATTCCATTAAAGTCCATTTCATTCCTGTCTATTTTATTCCATTCAGTTTCAATCCTATCCATTCCTTTGCATTCCATTCCATTCCACTCCCTTCCTTTGCATTCCATTCGTTTTCTCTCAATTGCATTCAATTTCACTCCATTCCATTCCTCTTCATTCCATTCCATTTCTTTCCTTTCCATTCCATTCCTCTCCATTCCGTTACTCTCCATTCCTTTCCATTCCATTCCATTCCACTCCATTCCATTCCATCACATTCCATTTATCTCCATTCCACTCAATTCCATTTGTCTCCATTCCATTCCATTTTGTAGAATTCCTTTCCATTCAGTACCTCTCCATTCCACCCAATTCCATTCCATTCGTATGCATTCCTTTCCATTCTTTTCCATTTCATTCCATTTCATTCCTCTCCATTCCATTCCTCCCCATTCCATTAATC